>NW_007419016.1:0-548 GCF_000475195.1 Diaphorina citri
ATAACGTCCTATCAGCGCAGCTTCAAGAAGGAAGAACTGAAGCTACTCCAGAAGGCCAAGGTACGTGAAAGGGTTGCTCTCTGTGTCTTTACGTCTTTTTATTTCTCTCTCTGTTGTGTCCCTTTTCACTCCTCGAAAGTGGTCACTTTAACATCCCCCCCTCTCTTTGTTCTTCCCGCATCCTCTGGTCACCGTTTGAAAGCTGATGGCGATATTACACATTGCACTTCTGTCGAGAGGCTAAAATGTAGATTTTTGTACTGACGAAGTGCAGAGAATATGGCTCTTAGCTTTTCGAGAGATGGATGGTTTTCCCCTATTTTATATTGAAAATATTTGAGAAGCCGGGTCAACCCTTCTTGCCATGTGGTGAATGATCAAGGAGTGATGAGTTTAAAGTTCGAAAGTGGAGTCAATATGGCCCCAGGCTTTGAACTGAGGCTTATTCCACGAAGGATTTCTCTTCAAAACTGCCCATCTTTTATTACTCTTGACAAAATTGACAACCGGTACGATGTTGGGATTTAGAAATTCAAGAAGTCCTTTGT
>NW_007419017.1:0-548 GCF_000475195.1 Diaphorina citri
TAGTACCGATAAAAATATAATAAAAAAATGACCAATTCCAAGAGATAAGAACTTTCTGACTAGCCATAAGTACTTAGGTAACAGAAAGTAAAATAATAACACCTAGCTCTTTAAAAATAGATCATACTGATCAAGCTATCATTCGTAGATCACCACCACAAGCCGTGATCCTAATCAAATCACACTTTAATCCTATGGATCTGATCTTGAACAGTATAGTGTTGATCTTGAAGCCACAAAGTCTTGATTTGTTGATATCAGAAGACAAACTTAAATGATAAATCTGAATTCGATTATACTTTATTTCAGTGTCGTGGCTTCCATAAAAGCTAGGGGTAGTGCTTTTTTTTATACAGAATATTTGAGGGTTCACCTCTGTTTATTGATATTAATATACAATACAATGTTTTTATATAGGAACTATATATAAAGCCTCTATAAGAAGGGGTAGTGCTGGTTCCATTTCTCTTTGCGGGTTTTCCATCTATTACCTACTCAGACCCGTATCCATGATTTCAGGGGGGGGGGAACCATGACTTATTTGGCAG
>NW_007419018.1:0-548 GCF_000475195.1 Diaphorina citri
AAAAATGGGCCGTTTTGCAAAAAAAATTGCAAATTTAAAAAAAGCCATTTTAATCATCAAAATTTCATCTAGAAAAAAACGTTTATTTCATTCCTAAATTCCCAGCCGTTTCTGAGATATAAGCGTGGTTCGCAAATCACGAACCACCCTGTATATTTTACATGTTTTTATTATTTTGTTTTAGTGTCACCATCAGTAGGTACATAAGCACATAGTATATTATGCTAGGTACTATAATGTATATTTCTGCATTTTTGTTTTTGTTATTATTAAATCTCACTTGTTCTAGCATATTTTTAGACCCTAAATTGATCTCGTTCGCTCTGGTCTTTTGTTCTTTTCTTTCAACTCTTTTTATGAAACCCTTTTAGCATCAAACCTCAACACTTGTGCCTTGACTAATCTGTATAAACTGTTGTTGTTTATTATAAGTTTTTGACTTGTTATCATAAATTATAACAATTAATATTGGTCTTGTTAAACTAATTATCCATAGCCACTTGTTTCTTTGTTAACAACACTTGATCCTGTGTTTTTCAAGTGCTACA
>NW_007419019.1:0-548 GCF_000475195.1 Diaphorina citri
TGCTGGAGTAAAGGGACTTTTCAGTCCTATGCGAGCAGTATAAATAAGCACTATTATTATTATTATTATTATTATTTTCTTCATGACAAGGTACCTACAAGGCGAACAGTTGATGAGTATGTTGTAAGAAAGTACCTAATAATAATAAATGACCAATTCCTGGTTTAAATAATCACTGTCAAGGTTATATTACCTAATAAGAGTAATAACTGACTATTTTGTGTGTTATCCTCCAGGACGTATTCAACTGTATGCTGAAGAATCTGTTTGAAGAGTACAAATTTTTCCCACAGTACCCGGACAAGGAATTACAAATCACTGCCCACCTCTTTGGTGGGATTATGGAACATGGATTAGTATCGTAAGTATTTTTTTTTGTTTGTTTTTTTGGTTTTAAAAGATGAGTGTTCCACCGCCGTTTTTATTTCGTAGCAATGGAACAACTGCTACATTAGACGCTTGTGGCCTGTAATTTTTTTTTTTTAAGAGGTTTGACAGAGGGAACTGTAACTGCTATGGTCTTATCGTCCCGAAATCGAAGAGAGAAG
>NW_007419020.1:0-548 GCF_000475195.1 Diaphorina citri
AAGATAATAAGGAAAGTAAACCCATCTAATAGAATAGTGAAAGAGAAAGAGGGAGGAGACAAGAAATTGGGAGGGACATGGAGAGAGAGAGAGAGAGAGAGGAAGAAGGAGGGGTAAAAGAAAGAGAAAATAACAGGAATGGAGAGATAGAAAATGGAGGTAGAGAGAGAGAGAAAGAAGGGAAGGAGAGAGAGAGAGAGAGAGAGAGAGAGAGAGAGAGAGAGAGAGAGAGAGAGAGAGAGAGAGAGAGAGAGAGAGAAAGAAAGAGAAAGAAAAGGGGGAGACAGAGAAAGAGATAATTAAAATAAATTTGAAATCTTATGTAATAAAAACATGTATACTTTCTCTTTCCTCTCTGTTTCGAAAATCTTCTGCATTACTACAGGGGGGTGTTTCAATAAAGCCCCATTTCCTTTCTACAGGGTTTCTCATCCTACTACTTTTTTTGGTTAACTTTACACTGTACAGTATAAACATGGTTGCCAAATTTATTTAAAACCAGATAAACCTTTTACGCGCTAGGTCGCGGGTTCGATTTCCACCCGGGG
>NW_007419021.1:0-548 GCF_000475195.1 Diaphorina citri
CTTTGTATGGATATAAATAATGAAGAATATTTTCGTAAGCTCGTAAATCTTGTTGACCGTAAATGTTGTGTTGACCCAGCACCTTTTTGGGGAGTACTGTCTCTTCTCGCCCATCTCATGGGAGACATACTACGGGATGGACATGCTACAACGGTACAACACGTACTCATGAAGTCCAATGTAGCAGCTGCTGTTTCATTGCTGAGATTTAAAAGAAAACGGTGAAACACCCATTTTAAAATAAAATAATAGAAAACATACGAACAACATAAAATAAATATTGCATCATGAAATTCATTAACACATTTTATTTCTTTTCTATTTCTAAACTGATTCCTTTCCTAAACTGAGATACATACATACCTAGTTGAATGTTTCCTAATAATCTAAAAGTTCTTGTATTTGCAAAGTTCCCATAACTCTTTTTTCGACTCGGACTTCACTTTATTTTCCTTAGTGCCAATTTGACACCCGTCTGTCCAAGTAGCAAAAAGAGCAATTCCATTTAGAATGCACTTAACACCAATGAAACTAATTTCAATTTGCAA
>NW_007419022.1:0-548 GCF_000475195.1 Diaphorina citri
TCCATTATGCGTTTATGAGTGAGTCACTCCAGCTCTTAATGCAGTAATATCACTTAAATCTTATGACTCTTATGAGACATGAGGAGATTAGGTGTCTAATTGCCTGTAACGTGAAGAATGACACGAAATTACCTAGGTATAACATAGTTACCTTATGAGTCTTATAACAAACAAAGCGATAAAAGTACAATCATACTATTCAATCCAATGTCGGCCACGCTCAGACGGTCTGACAGACTGCTGTCTCTCAGAAGGTCTGAGCGTGAGTGACCAAACAGATATTCAGACAAAATAAAGGAACTTAGAGCGCCAGCCTAGTTAGGTTCGTTGGTAGTGCGAGGTTCCTGGTAGGTACCTCATAAAATATCACCTCTATCAGCAATTGCTTTGTATTAGGTACACTGTGGTTAACTATTTCGGAATCTGAAGGTACATACGTCTATCTCCGAAGTGTAGGTAAAGGGGCAAGATATCCAATCCACTCTAATAGTTGATAATAAAACAATAAAAAATCTCTTCATTTCCTGATGATCGACATTTAAAATTCC
>NW_007419023.1:0-548 GCF_000475195.1 Diaphorina citri
AGACTAATTTCTACGCATTGTTTGATAGAGTGATACCTAGTGATAACAGAAAGATATCTCGAACATACATAGGTAGTGCAGTTGCTAGTCACACATTGGGTTCACCTACCCTATTTCGTATTGTCTACAATAGTAAGGTCCATCAGATATACATAGGTGTTGATAGTGATGATAGGTACCTAGTAGGGTGTGAAAGTGGCCACCACCCATCCTGTCCTGTGTACAGTCATTAATGTCATCAATTCATCATGAGATGGATGCCAGAAACTGGGACTTCTGAATGAGTGAGTCATGGAGAAATAAAACTCTATCAAGACCGAAGATGATCGACATAAGTTAGATTGAAGAAAAGAAAAAAAATCATAGTACCTAACTTATAGACGGTTTCTATAGTGTGTCCAGATCAATGTGACAGCAAAAAATGGGCATTGTTGCCAAACATGTCACCTATGCAATGGTACAGAATCTCTAAGGGGAAGCTATATTGCACAGTGCTTCCTCCGACAGTGAAACAAAGTCAGGTAAGGCGATATCCACCTTACCTGTTC
>NW_007419024.1:0-548 GCF_000475195.1 Diaphorina citri
ATATTCGAATACCTCACAAAAAGAGACTTTCAATACTTGGATTGTCCAAGCAAAAAGAGTTTTGATGGAGGGAACTGTAACTGCTAAGGTCTTAACGCCCCGAAATCTAAGACAGAAGGAAGACAGGATAGGAGAAAGCCAGCCGTTCCGAAAACGAACCTTATCCGTTCAGGATAAAATCCGCCCCGGACGGGAATTGAGCCCGCGGCTTAGCGCTTACAAGGCAGACGCGCTACCAACCAAGCTAACGAGGCTGGCACAAAATGTGTATTATTTTTTCGAAATAAATATGGTGGTTCGAGTCCAAGTCAAGTCATCAAATAAGCAAAATGTATCAAATGGGGAACGATTTTTAGGACGAGCCTTCAGGTTGTGGTTATTAACAGAGCTGGGCTGGGCTAGGCTAGGCTTGAAATTTTGAGGGGAAAAAGTCGATTTTCTGTAGGTATTGTACAAAAAATCCATTCCCTTTTTTTTCACAAGCCTAGTCCTATAACCACCACATCTCATGATTGACATAACTACATTTGCTCCGTTTCTCTCTTGAG
>NW_007419025.1:0-548 GCF_000475195.1 Diaphorina citri
GTCACCCGCTTTTGTTTAACCTGAGAAACCCTTTTCCTTTCCCCTCAGTTTCTCCTTTCCACTCAGTTAAACCTGTTTGACTAATTTCTGACCCAGAAACTAAGTGGTTCCCAAGATGCGACCTCGATGGAGGTAGAGAGAATGAGTTCAATAAATAATATGTACACAATAAATAATAGAATGAGTTCAATAAATATATTATCCAGGACGGGTACATCTTCAAAGGTCTCGCTCTGGAGACAATGGGCCCGTTCTGCAATGAGATGAAAATTTTCATTGATGAGATTGGGAACCGGCTCTGCGAAAAGACAGGTGACGTGAAGGCGAAATCCTTCCTCTACCAAAGGATTGGTTTGGCCGTCCAGCGCGGGAATGGGGCAAGTGTGGAGGGGACCTTCCCAGCTGGAGACAGATTTGACGAGGTGTTCGTCTTTCCATTTCTGATACTCGTGTACTTTTAATAGCAGGTGAATAGGAAGGTAGGTAACGAGAGGGGAAGAGTTAGGTAGGGAGAGAGGTAAGTAGGGGAGGAAGGAAGAGAGGGAGGT
>NW_007419026.1:0-548 GCF_000475195.1 Diaphorina citri
TATCTTCCATCAGAATACTCTTGGCTTTATTCTGCATAGACCTCAGGTAAGTTATGATAATATCTTCCATCAGAATACTCTTGGCTTTATTCTACATAGACCTCAGGTAAGTTATGATAATATCTTCCATCAGAATACTCTTGGCTTTATTCTGCATAGACCTCAGGTAAGTTATGATAATATCTTCCATCAGAATACACTTGGCTTTATTCTACATAGACCTCAGGTAAGTTATGATAATATCTTCCATCAGAATACTCTTGGCTTTATTCTACATAGACCTCAGGTAAGATATGATAATATCTTCCATCAGAATACACTTGGCTTTATTCTACATAGACCTCAGGTAAGTTATGATAATATCTTCCATCAGAATACTCTTGGCTTTATTCTGCATAGACCTCAGGTAAGTTATGATAATATCTTCCATCAGAATACACTTGGCTTTATTCTGCATAGACCTCAGGTATCACCCACCTAAAAACAAAAGAACCCTATGCGGGTCTCTTTTAGTATGGTGAGTTCGACATAAATAGACCAAATGTGAT
>NW_007419027.1:0-548 GCF_000475195.1 Diaphorina citri
TCGGCTGAGATTGAACCCACGCTCTCCTGATTACCAGGCGACCGTTCGTCATAACCACAGCACTGCCGAGTCTAACTCAGTGAACTCTACCATAAACAACTGGAATGCTCACTCATGCACGAAATTTCGGTCTTTGTTTACAAAAATTTTGAGGTTTGTTTTGCCGTGCAGAAAAAATTAAAGTCTACATTTGAATGTACAGTTTCCTGTAGTTTTTAAACAGTTCATTATGGTAATTCGAAGGTAAGGTAGAGCAAAAGCATCGAAAAATCAAACAATCTAAAGAAAACTTTGCACAGGTGCATACGGAAAATTTGAATTTTGCCGTGCAGCGCCTATACCTATTTCGCGCCAAAAAAGTAGGACCGTTTATTTCCCAATTTTTGTCACATATGCCGCTCATTCCAGTTGTTCATGGTAGAGTTCACTAGATAGATAATAGCCAGAAAAATAGGCCCAGAAATATGTTAACATTTTTCCTCCTCCTGACAGCCTCGTTTGTGTTAATTACAGTTCCTTCTCCGATTTTTTTTTTTTTTTTTTTTTTT
>NW_007419028.1:0-548 GCF_000475195.1 Diaphorina citri
AGTAACATGGTCTGCAGAATTCACTTACATGCTGTACCTATAGCCCTACAGTAGAGTAACATGGTCTGCAGAATTCAACTTTAATCTCTGCACAATGTTCTCCAGCTAGCTAGAGTTTAGAGTTGTTGCTAGGAGGAAACCAGGAAAGGTCAATGCTATGTACCTCTATGTGTGTGTTGGTGATTCACCTCAGTGGTGTAGTTTTTTTTGCAATCACACAATGTTTGATGTTTCACACCCATGTAGGTACTTACCTATAACCTATAAGTAAGTAGGTAGTTATGTAAGTAGTTTAGGTACCTTTAGGTAAAACTTGAAACTCACTTCTTTTGATCAATGACCCAGATATTCATGTTCAATATTTGTAGCAAATATTAACACAAATATTTATCGACTAAGCTAGGTGATTGTGTAATGGCAAAAGAGCAACTTTTATGACTGGATCAACTTGCTTTTGTGACTAGATTAACTTGCTTTTGTGACTAGATTAACTTGCTTGTATTAATGAACAAGTCTGCTTGTTTAAAACACATGCTAAATCTTTGATA
>NW_007419029.1:0-548 GCF_000475195.1 Diaphorina citri
TTTTTTTAGGGTTTGACAGAGGGAACTGTAACTGCTATGGTCTTATCGTCCCGAAATCGAGGAGAGAAGGAAGACAGGGTAGGAGAAAGCCAGCCGTTCCGAGATCGAACATCATCCCATCAGGTCAAAATTCGCCCCGGGCGGGAATCGAACCAGCGACCTGTATAGGAAAGTAGGTATATTTTCCTAATACCTACCTACATAATCTTTCCTTCATTTTTTTTTTTTATTATTATTTATTATTCCATTGTTTCTATCGTTATCTTTTGTTTCGTAATATCTTTGAATTTGTCAATTTATTTTATTTTTAATGTAGGTACCTTGGCTGGATTGTTTGTGTCAATTTTCCAGTTCACACCCCCTCTCCTTTTCTCTGTCATTTCCCCTCTTCCCCAACTTCTCTCTCTCCCTCTCCCTCTCTCTCAATCCATGGAATGTCATTGGGCTATCTTTTCAAACTTTTGATCATCGAGAACAAAAAGATTAAAAAAAAAGAAAAAAGAATTAATGTGTCTATCTGAACACGTTCTGCTAAATCCCCTCCCTCC
>NW_007419030.1:0-548 GCF_000475195.1 Diaphorina citri
AATTCCATACCTCGGGTGGGATTGAACCCACGCCCTCCTGTTTACCAGGCGAGCGCCTTGACCACTACACCACCGAGGACGGTACAGCTTATAGAACTACGTAACAACAGTACAGCTTATAGAACTCAATGCCAATGCGGTCTGAGTTTCGGTACACACCTTCATTAAATTACCTACTACAAGGTAAACTGCCCAGATAACGAAACTTAGTGGTTGAGTGGAAGAGCTCATGTAAGTTATCCTAAACAGGTAAGGTTTGTTCTTGGAAGCTTGGAACGGCTGGCTTTCTCCCATCCTCAATGCCAATGCGGTCTGAGTTTCGGTACACACCTTCATTAAATTACCTACTACAAGGCAAAATTACTGCCGAGATAACAAAACTTGGTGGTTGAGTGGAAGAGCTCATGTAAGTTATCCTAAACAGGTAAGGTTTGTTCTTGGAAGCTTGGAACGGCTGGCTTTCTCCCATCCTGTTTTTTACTTTCCTTATCCTATAGGAAGGAAAGTAATGTAATCGGGTCAAATTTTCGATGGTCAGTTTTTAGTGT
>NW_007419031.1:0-548 GCF_000475195.1 Diaphorina citri
TTCTGAGTCACTGCAACACACATAAAGTAATATTTAATAATAGTGCTTATTTATACTGCCAAAAAAAAAAAAAAAAAAACCTTTACTCCAGCAGTAGGCTACTACTATTATTGTGGTCAAATTCTCAAATTATATTGAGGATAAAATTCCATACCTCGGCTGGGATTGAACCCACGCCCTCCTGTTTACCAGGCGAGCGCCTTGACCACTACACCACCGAAGCAGGATGCTACAACCCCCGTCACTGAAAACCTTAGTAGTTATCCAGTGACGTTCAACCCTAAAAAAAAAACTTTAGCACATTAGTTGGTTTACAAAAACTCGTGTAACTCCGTGAAAAAAGGAGCTATCAATGTGATTCTTTTAGGGTTCGAAGCAGAAGAATATTGCGGATCCAAAAATGTAATCGATAATCGAGCAAAGGACAAAAGTCGACCTTCGCTCGTTTTTCAATTAGTGTCTCACATGGGTACTTACAAGCATTGATCGTATGCAGAGGTAGATTATCGTTCACGCCAGATACATTAGATACGATGCTAACTTCACTG
>NW_007419032.1:0-548 GCF_000475195.1 Diaphorina citri
TACCTCTGCTTTTTAAAAGAGAGAGTTTATAAAAATAGACCTTTACCTTAATTGCAACAATGCAAGGAATTCTCGCATACTGATTGGTTCTTTCATTTTGGGTTGATGACTCATTGCTGCCATATCCATCTGGATGAACCATAGTTATAGGTATTCTCTCTTATCCTCCTAAACATCAGGCATTCAGGCATCATACACTAAAATTGATTCGTGACCAAGAAACCTAATAGAGAAGAAGAAGAAAACCTTCGCTTCATTGAACACCCACATTAAAGCCCCTTTTATTAAATTCAATAGAAGATTTAGACCAGAAAAAGAGTGTGAGTGAGTGAGTAAAAAGCAGAGAGACAGTGATAAAGAAATACAATATGTACGTAGGTAGGTATAACTTGAAAACTTGACTCCCCGTGTTGGAAAGAACAATGGCAGACTTGAATGTAGTTTAAGAAAACTAAATACTAAACACAGCACACACACACCAGAGGAAAATTAGAAACCCCAGCAAATAAATAATAATCGGAGTACAATGAAGAAGAAAACTCAGGGAA
>NW_007419033.1:0-548 GCF_000475195.1 Diaphorina citri
ACGTGGGTTCGGTCCCAGTCGAGGCATGGAATTTGGTCCTTGTTTATTTTCGTTTCGAATTTGACCACACTTCTTTTATTTAACTTAAAAGCGATCTTTACCATTCAACCTAATTGGGCTTCCTTTGAAATTTCCAGTGATTTTTCTATGCGTGATATTAATTGCAAAGTACTTAAACCACCGAGTGGTACCTTACTTTTAAACCACTCTATCAAGTATTTTTTAAGTACAACTTGTGACTTAAAAGGTACATACATAGTGTATCTCGTTTGTTCCTGGACTTTATTTGGATAAAATCTAAACGGATTTACTTCAACTCGATAACTTCTAGATGGCGAGCTTTGATTTTGATTGTGCAGAGGTAAGCAAAGAATATGAATGTGTGTGAAATTGTGAAATAGTTTTTGTTTGATAAAGGCAAAGGATAAAGACTTAACGTTACTGTATATTGCCCGTTGCCCGCCCGACGAGGCACGGTTGGTCCAGTGGTAACGCGCTTGCTTGCCACGCAGAAGGTCCCGGGTTCGAATCCCACCATCGAAAAAATT
>NW_007419034.1:0-548 GCF_000475195.1 Diaphorina citri
CATGGAGGCCATTTAATAAGACCCACAAAATAGCAACTTCCGTGGCCAAGTGGGTATCACACTAGGCTTTCAAGCAGAAGGTCCGGGTTCGATTCCCGGCGGGGCCGAGGTATTTTTTCGGCTCTGTGCTTGGAGTTCGGGGTGCCTCATGAGGACAATTGAGTAGCTACTTTAATCGAGTAGCGACCAGTGGCGGCATTACCAGTGTAAGTGGCGGCATTACCAGTGTACATTACCAATTGAAATCTGGAAATTGATTGCAAAGGAGGCACTTAGTAATGTTGAGATATCCACAAAAGTTGTGAAAAAGCTCTGCTTTACCACAAAGAATTTGAGATAGGACCCACAAAAAAAAGGTTCAGTTTTTAAAAAAAATAGCTGAGAACAATTTATGCCAGTTTGGATGTGCAAAACAACAATCAGCAGATAACTAAACAACAAAATGAGAAACTAGAAACTGAAAAACTAATAAGTAGGGTGAATGTACCAGTAGTCGACTTTACACCAGTAGTCGATCACTCGGTCATGTTTAGTTAATTTTAAGCTAT
>NW_007419035.1:0-548 GCF_000475195.1 Diaphorina citri
TAGCTACTTTAATTGAGAACTATTAGCGATCAGTGGCGGCATTACAAGTCAAAGAAACAAGCCATGATAAATAATATGATGATTGAGCAAATGGCAAACTTGTAATACTGTGATACCCACAAAGTTGTGAAGAGGCTACTGCTCCACCACAAATAATAATAATAATAATAGTGCTTATTTATACTGCTCGCATAGGACTGAAAAGTCCCTTTACTCCAGCAGTAGGCTACTACTATTATTGTGGTCAAATTCTCAAATTATATTGTTGAGGATAAAATTCCATACCTCGGCTGGGATTGAACCCACGCCCTCCTGTTTACCAATCGAGCGCCTTGACCACTACACCACCGAGGCACGGAAACATGTAAGCAAAATGCCGAATCGGTTCGTGTAAAGATACACAGGCGTGCTTACTGGAACTTGGTCTGACGCACTGATCTATAGATTGCATAAGCCATCAGTCAGCGGCGATAACACGTTGAACGCACCAGTTCCCTGTAGATCACTTATAACACGTTGAACGCACCAGTTCCCTATAGATCACTTAT
>NW_007419036.1:0-548 GCF_000475195.1 Diaphorina citri
TCTGGTGACGTTGAAACCAGGAGCGGAGACACGAGGTGTGAAAGATGTGATTGCACGGCAACTTCTTGGAGGCTGAAACAGAAAAAAAGGGGATTTTAGTTTTAATGCCGTGAAAACTTTTGATAAAGAATACTATAAAACGGTGGTCCTATCGTCCTGAAGACGAAGAGAGAAGGAAGACAATATAGCAGAAAGCCAGCCGTTCTAAGAACGAACTTTACTTGTTTATGATAAAGTTCACCCCGGGTGTAAATCGAACCGACAACCTAGCGCTTATAAGTTTTTTAAGTTTAACTTTTTTCTCATTTACCTACAGGATGAAGCAATCTGTTTGGCTAAAAAATTGAATTCAACCAACCAGATTGTTTCATTCAAGACTCCCAGAGTAAAACTAAGTTTAAACTCAGTATTTCTACACACAAATCTCACCTGACTGCATTTCCTCGCGACATATGATGCACACATTGTCTGCTTCGGTCAACTCGTCACTGGTCGCATCGGGGAAGCTATTGTTCAGATGATGAATAGCGCGACGCGAGTTGATCACA
>NW_007419037.1:0-548 GCF_000475195.1 Diaphorina citri
TCCTCCCCCTCCCCCTCCCCCTCCTCCTTCTTTACTCTATTACTACGCTACCTACGCTACCTACATAGCATTGTGTATTTGTGTAATAATAGATTTCGTAGCAATGGAACCACTGCTACATGAAACTCGTTTGGTCTGTGTCATATGTCCCTCATCAGACGGGCGATAAGAGACACAATACATTTTAGTAAGGTTTTCGTCCTTTCCCTCTCATACCTCCTCGTATTTTACACTCAATTACTCTCAAAACCATTAAAAGACAAAAAACAACAAAAGTCGTTCAAATTCAAAGTAAACGCGAACCAATTATCTAAAAATCTCGACCAAACCATCTTCCTTGAAGAATAACAATGAACAAATGTAAATGCCTCTGATTATTATAACATAACGTCGTTACGTACATGAAATCGTGGGAATTATGTTAAAATAATCATAACAGGCAAAATATGCATAATGTGGATCTTAGAAGCAACACATAACAAACAGACGGTATATAGGGTGTTCAACTTTATAAGTAATATCCTGTAGGATATTAAACGGTAAAATCA
>NW_007419038.1:0-548 GCF_000475195.1 Diaphorina citri
TCACAGTGACAAGCCATTGCGGAGAAGTTTCCTTTAAATCTTCTAGAAGCTATTGCTTTCTTACTAGTACCAGATAAGTACAATGTCTGGGAAGTGTCTTTCTGTCAGCCCCAGTGGATCTCTATTTAGGGATGGTCTTCCTTTTTTTTTAAACTGTTGCAGCCGTAGTCCGATGGGCAATCCTGATGGGCATTTGTAATTGAAGTGCTGTTGAACAGTGCGTTTCCTTTAGAAACGCACTTTTTGCAAACTCCGCGGTTAGTGAGCTCAAACTCTCGAGTTTCGTCTTGTCAGAAACCGGGCCTTATTCAATTCAACAAAAACATTTATTTATACAAATGTACGTTTGTTTGTGTTACAATGTTAAAATACAAATACAATACAATTCAAAATTACAAACATAATAGGTAAATACGAAGAGCAACAACTGAAATGTGACAGAGGTGGTATTTTGGTATTGCTCCAATAACAAGTAGGAGGAGGAGGAGGAGGAGAAGAAGAAGAAGAAGAAGAAGAAGAAGAAGAAGAAGAAGAAGAAGAAGAAGAAG
>NW_007419039.1:0-548 GCF_000475195.1 Diaphorina citri
TTGACAGGGCCGTATTTGGCCTATAATTTGGAACATTCAACCCCCATATAAGTTACTGTTCGAATTCTCGCCCCTCCCCCTCACTGAAACCCTGGATACGGGCTCAACTCGTGGTGTGTAGATTGCCTTTATAAATAATATTTACCATCACGAAGTACCTAGTACATTGGTAATGTACTTTTTACCCATAGGTACTTTTAAACATTGTTGTTTAAAGTTTAAACATTGCTCAATCATTCCCTTCTTGTTTTGAAATATCAATAAGCTCAGAGATCAAAACAAACATCCTATTGACGATGGTCAGTGCTTTTTAGAGAAACGTCTGATCAATTGCTTAATCCAAATCTTTTGAACAAGCAATTGTTCTCTTTTTGTACCAGTAGCAAATCGAGTTGTTGATCTATCCAAATAGGTATTCCGGAGATGTAATATCTGGAATATATTTTATCAGTGCTTCTCAACCTTCTTTTCCTTTCTAAGTTCTGAATATTCTTCGAGCATTGGAAAAGTGACATTGCCAGCACAGTTGAAACTTTTGGTGCATTTTG
>NW_007419040.1:0-548 GCF_000475195.1 Diaphorina citri
GTTACCTCCTCAGTTAGCTGACATTTCAGTTCTTTGCATTGAACCTTTGCATTTATCATCTAAGCATACCTACAAGTAGGTATGGAGATATGTATTATAAGGATTTAATATTATTCTGGTATTGTACTTACATTTTATTGAATTGCATTGCTAGTTTCTACCACCAGCAAAAGGAGGTATGTAGGTACCTATGTACATACTCCCTTTATCAAATATTAGCTTTAAAGATATAAATTTCTGAAAGAAAATGATTGAATTAGTTTTAAATCAATTAAATGTTCACAAAAAATCAGTGGATGTTACCAATTTCCCCTAATGGAAATGTTGAATCCAAAATCAGTGGATGTTACCAATTTCCCCGAATGGGAATGTTGAATCCAAAATCAGTGGATGTTACCAATTTCCCCTAACGATAATTTTGAATCCAAATTGGTGGATGTGACATTTTCCCCATTCGAACTGTCTACTTTCTAGGCATGTACAGCTCAAAGGTGAGTTTTTAATACTGGGTGTATTGTAGGTAAAGGTACATACGTACTTACCTACCT
>NW_007419041.1:0-548 GCF_000475195.1 Diaphorina citri
TCGTATTATTAAATGAAATTATTATGAACTGTTAATTATATATGCATCACATATTACATACAGGGTGATGTTCAACCTTAACTGCCCCATAGGAAATGATAATTTATGCCAATATAGACCTTTACAAACAGACTCATCCGTGCAGATAATATCTAGTAAAATCAGTTTGTAGCCCAATAATAGTTCCTAGGAATGGTCCAACCAATCGATTCCTCGTAAAAAGTTACATGAGAGTGCTTTGTTGGCCCAAAATGTGGGGGACTTTTATTGGGCTGAAACCCGATTTTACGGGTTAAAGAAAATTAACCCCATAGGAAATTAACCCGTAAAACTCAGAGAGAATTGAAAGTTACATCAATCGATTCCTCGTCATATAATAGATCACATGAGACATCAGGGTGCTTTGTTTGTTGCCCTAAAAAAGCGGGGGACTTTTATGGGGCTAAAAACTGATAACAAGTTCGAGTTTGAACACCCTGTATGCGTACCAACACTATCAATTAATAATGTTTATTCATACTTTAGAATGCATCAATGCACACTTGAAA
>NW_007419042.1:0-548 GCF_000475195.1 Diaphorina citri
TTTCTTCCTTTGTAATTGTAACTTATTTATGTATATCATTGCGATATACTTACCTACTTACAAGAAAAACTATATCTAATATCTACATACACACTTGGCTGACAATTTCACGGAAAAGCCTCATGACGTCAAACTGAGAAGTGCACTTAGGATTATTCGATGAAGGACATCTGTTACAGTCAGACTTCGATCTTGGCTTACTTGAATTCGAGGAAACCACCGCGGTTTCGTCAATAAAAAATAAATAATCGATTGAGAGTTTTATTATTTTATTTCGGATAATAAAATTCACAATTTTATTATCCGAATTTCTTCATTCTGCAATTTTTCACATGAAGTATTTTATTTTAATTTATCGAACTACAGACCCCTCGATTGCAAAACCACCACATTGGAATCTAACTTCTAATTATTATTGATTGTGTCACATTTTGATATGAGAAAAAATCCCTATCCTTGTGAGTACCTACTGTGTAGTGTACCTACTAATCTCATAACCCTATTCTTCGACCATGACCTCACAAATCTTTGCTATTACTTTTACATCT
>NW_007419043.1:0-548 GCF_000475195.1 Diaphorina citri
CATTACTAAAGATGTCTACATAGACTACATAGAGCCTCCTTTACTCATTCTATCAACTCTGTAGGTACATTTTATTCTTTGCTCTGATAATCCTGCCACTGGTCGCTTCTGATGCAAATACATATTATGTACCCCATATTCTCTAAGCTTAGACTCGAGAAAATTTCGACTCTGTCGATAATCGAACCCAGGACTTCCGGTGTGAATACCCACTCGGCCATGAACGGAGGTCGCTTGTTGCCAATTTGCCAAATACGAGTATTATGGCAAGGAAACTGGTTGCTTTGCATACGTAAAAGGGAAGGAAGGGAAATACTGTGTACGAGGAAATGGCGTATTTCGTTTTTGATAGTTTGAGAGAGAATGCCAAAAAAAAACTCGATTTCATTGGGCCAGGCGGCGCGGCACTTCGAAATCTTGACGCTCACGCACCTCCCGGCATGCTTGACAAAGAATAGGCAACTCAAGGAAAGTCACCGTTCTTGTTTTTGCTGACTCACCCTGTACAATATCAAATGTGAGCCATTACAATAAATTACACCGGGAGC
>NW_007419044.1:0-973 GCF_000475195.1 Diaphorina citri
CCTAAAAGATGGGTCCCGTCGTAACTCGCCTATAATAAAGGCCTATTTTGCCATATTCGTATGTTTTGCTGTAAAAGCGATTCATTTGGAACTCCTTACCTCCCTTTCAACACAAGCATTTCTCTCTAGTGTTGATAGATTTGTTGCCCGTCGAGGGTTACCTTTAAAAATGTTTAGTGACCAAGGCACCAATTTTAAGGGAGCTAGTCGTTTCCTTGACGAAACTTACAAATTTCTTTGTGCCAATAACAATGCCATTTCCGATCATTTGTCTCTCCAGAATGTTCAATGGACCTTTAATGCGCCGGCCAACCCATCAGCAGGTGGGCTCTGGGAGGCAGGTGTTAAGTCCGTAAAGAGTCATCTCAAGGTTCTCCTTCATAATCGATCTCTTCAGTTTGAAGAATTTTCCACGGTTCTTTGTAGAGTCGAAGCTATTGTGAATTCTCGTCCGATTGGAATTCCTGCGTCCTCTCCTGAAGACGTAAGTCAATGTTTAACTCCAGGTCATTTCCTAGTGGGTGGACCATTGTTGTCTCGCCCTGAACCGGACTTGACTGATACCATACCAAATCGCCTTACGCGGTGGGAATTTCTGTCTCAAATCACCCAGCATCTTTGGAAACGCTGGGCCCGCGAATATTTGCATACGCTCATTCAGCGCCAGAAATGGTGTTCTCCTTCAGAGAGCATCAAAGTTGGGGATGTTGTTGTCCTCACGGTGGAAAACCAACCGCCGATGTCATGGCCTCTAGCTAGGGTCATTAAGCTTTTGCCCGCCCAAGATGGCGTAGTTAGAATTGTCTCTATTCAGACCAATTCCGGAGTACTCACTCGCCCTGTGAGGAAACTCCTTGTTCTACCTATCTGCCCTTGAGATCTCTCTTCATTAATTATTTTTTGTAAATATGTTTGCCTAGTTATTACTTTGTAAATACGTTGGAATTCTTTCCTAATTGAGTTAATTTTGTTT
>NW_007419044.1:7499-10921 GCF_000475195.1 Diaphorina citri
CCTCACCACTAAAGCTCCTAGAAATGCTGCGCTAACCGCTGCTTCTGGAACTCGTCCACTCCGCCGACCGCCTCGGTCCTCTCTTGTTGGTACCTTAGTCACTTCTCTACCTACCAAAGCTACACTTCGACTCTTGCTTCTCCACTGTCTCTGAGTTAATTGTTCCGATCTTCCATCGAGCGACACTCAAGCTCCGCACCTTAGCTGTAACCAAAGTGTCCCCGCTGGAAGCAGAACCGCGCTTATTATACTTGGTCTTAAGCAAGTAGACTTGTCGCATGAGAGTTTATGTGTTGCCGTCCTGTATCGGCTTGATCTCCGTAGACTCTTAGGTTACTAGAGTCCTCCCATTTATATCCATGAGTGTTATGTTGCGCCTTAAAGTTCTAAGGGATCCGTACCGTAAAGCCGTTACTTCACTAAGGTAACGAGTTAGTACCTAAATCCTTCCCCAGCAGGGTAACCTCCGGAACATTGGTCTAAAAGACATCGTTTTAGAAGTAGGTCTATTGTTGACCTGGATCGTCGGTCCGTTTAGTATTTTGTGCCCGATAGACCCCTATTTTAGACTGCGAAACCATCATGTTAAACCTTAACTAAAATAGACCATTGTCTTCTGTAGAGCAAAACCTAGGGTACTTATGGGTTTTGGACTTACCAAAGTTACAGAGGTTTGAACACTCCGAAAAGTGTGTTCAGTTACCTTTCCAGTAAAATTCTGGAGACCTACTCTCGAACTGGTGAAGGCATTAAGTTTAGGTCGCCGTTTGTTGTTCCGTCAATTAAGAAGTGCTTCCCGCTGCCCGTAGTCGCTGCCTCCGTCTTGGTCTTGTCTATAGCAGCTACATCCGGAGAGACAGATCTTGGAACCGTCGGTAACCTATCAATAGGGCGAGTAGGAAATAGTCGGACAAACTCGTGTGCTTCACGTACTTTACCTGATTGAGCACTGTGGTTTTGTATGCGCTCAATAAAGTATAACGAACTATCCGACTGATCCTAGGCTGGCCCGGTCTCCTAAACGACCTTAAAACGACAGAAATCCAGATTGAATTACGAGCTATGTAAACGAACTACAGGCGACACTACCGTTGACCACCTCTGCCTTTTAAATTGTAATATAGTAAATACAATAAAACCTCGATCCTGGGTGATTTTCTCTTAGTAAATCACTCTCTCACCACTCCTGATCGAAAGAGACGACCCAACTTTGGTGAGGATTGCCGCAGCACTCACCACGTCTGTCATAGGCATACCTCCATTGATGGTGGTAGTTAAGTCTTTACTTAACAGAATGTAATATTTATCGGACACTCTTTCTAGATATCGTTTTGGTATACAGGAAACGAGTGTATTTGTTATTAGTAGGTACCTTCACAAAATTGGTCTGAAGCACGTGTTATTCTGGTTCAGAGCAGATTCGCTCTAAGATGCATGACTTGTAATAATGATGTCGCACTGGTCCCACGTACCAACTGCCGAAAATCCTGCCGACATTGCGAGTCGCGGTTGCATGCCGAGTCAACTTCTCTCTCACGACCTATGGTGGTATGGTCCGGCCTTCTTGAAGCAAGATCCGTTGTCCTGGCCGCGCCGTGCCGAAGAAATACCCGTCAGTGAAGTACCAGAGCTCAAGCCTCCCGCCGTCCTTTCGGCGAACGTGTCCGTTGACACAGGCGGAAAAGACCTCATCCAACGATTTTCGTCCCTTACCCATGCCAAAAGAGTTGTCGCCTGGATGTTACGTTTCAAGAGAAACTGTCTCTGCAAGCCCGAGGATCGTCAGTACGGCGCTCTAAGTGTTCACGAGCTTTCGGAAGCAGAGCACTCTATGATAAAGGTTACTCAAGCTTACTACTACCCTGACATACTTGAAGCTGTAGCGATGGGTAAGAAGCTTCCCGTTTCCATCCATCAACTCTCCCCTATTATTTTCCGAGAATGCCTTAGGGTCGGGGGACGCTTGGACAAAGCGCCTCTCCCATATGACTCGCGCCACCCGTACCTATTGCCTGCCAGTTCGCATTTAGCCCGTCTTATTGTGCGATACTTTCATGAGTTTTCATTACATGGAGGTCCGAGAATAGTACAAAGTCTAGTTCATTCGAAATATTACGTTCCAGGTTTGCGTAATCTCGTACGTAAACTTCTGTTCCAATGTGTAAAATGTTACCGTTTGACTGCCAAGCCTCGTGAGCCAGTTATGGCAGAACTTCCCATTTCTCGCTTTAAGCAAGGCCGTCCGTTTCTGCACACCGGTGTAGACTTGGCCGGGCCTTTCGCCCTAAAAGATGGGTCCCGTCGTAACTCGCCTATAATAAAGGCCTATTTTGCCATATTCGTATGTTTTGCTGTAAAAGCTATTCATTTGGAACTCCTTACCTCCCTTTCAACACAAGCATTTCTCTCTAGTTTTGATAGATTTGTTGCCCGTCGAGGGTTACCTTTAAAAATGTTTAGTGACCAAGGCACCAATTTTAAGGGAGCTAGTCGTTTCCTTGACGAAACTTACAAATTTCTTTGTGCCAATAACAATGCCATTTCCGATCATTTGTCTCTCCAGAATGTTCAATGGACCTTTAATGCGCCGGCCAACCCATCAGCAGGTGGGCTCTGGGAGGCAGGTGTTAAGTCCGTGAAGAGTCATCTCAAGGTTCTCCTTCATAATCGATCTCTTCAGTTTGAAGAATTTTCCACGGTTCTTTGTAGAATCGAAGCTATTGTGAATTCTCGTCCGATTGGAATTCCTGCGTCCTCTCCTGAAGACGTAAGTCAATGTTTAACTCCAGGTCATTTCCTAGTGGGTGGACCATTGTTGTCTCGCCCTGAACCGGACTTGACTGATACCATACCAAATCGCCTTACGCGGTGGGAATTTCTGTCTCAAATCACCCAGCATCTTTGGAAACGCTGGGCCCGCGAATATTTGCATACGCTCATTCAGCGCCAGAAGTGGTGTTCTCCTTCAGAGAGCATCAAAGTTGGGGATGTTGTAGTCCTCACGGTGGAAAACCAACCGCCGATGTCATGGCCTCTAGCTAGGGTCATTAAGCTTTTGCCCGCCCAAGATGGCGTAGTTAGAATTGTCTCTATTCAGACCAATTCCGGAGTACTCACTCGCCCTGTGAGGAAACGCCTTGTTCTACCTATCTGCCCTTGAGATCTCTCTTCATTGATTATTTTTTTGTAAATATGTTTGCCTAGTTATTACTTTGTAAATACGTTGGAATTCTTTCCTAATTGAGTTAATTTTGTTTGTTGTAATTATTACAAGTTTGATGACTATTTAGTCTGCCTTTCAGTGAGCCTTTTAGTTTATTTTCTTTTATTAATGCCTTTTTTTCTTTTTCTTTGAATTTATTTTAGATGTTTTTTACCTTGCCTGTTGATTTAGCCTTCGACTAGGTTGGTTCATTTAGCTT
>NW_007419045.1:0-548 GCF_000475195.1 Diaphorina citri
TTTATTTATTTATTTAAGTATTTATTTTTTTATTATTATTCAGCATCAAAGCTGACCAAACAAATTTTCTTTGGTCAGAGGTTTGGTCCAGGGAAAAAAATAATAAAAAAAAATGGGTTGTGTGTGTTTGATTCAAGAGAAGGTAAACAACTTACTCCATTATAAAGACATAGCCTTATTGATGTTCATATCCAAGTCATCTGAAACACCAATCAATGTCACTAGGTATTAATTTATTTATTTATTTAGGGCTCTTTGATTAGAATAGGAACATCCTAATATGGAACATCAAACAATTTTACCTCTTAAGCTAAAAACAGAGTGGAGAGCTTTCCAATTTCATTTCTATTCATTGCTTCCATCTATATTCTTCATGCTCTATGCTCTCTGCGTTTAGCCTTAAGAACATACCTACTAGCAGAATTTAGAAATAAAGTTACTGATCAAGTACTTAAGTTGTCCACATAAATGAGATATCAATGCCTAACATCAATCTCAATGTAAGTATTGTACCTATCAACCTACATTGCAATGATCCAACCTAAATA
>NW_007419046.1:0-548 GCF_000475195.1 Diaphorina citri
AGTTTTGGAGACAAATAAATTCATCTTATTTTAGTATCATTTGAAACTTTGTATTCAGTTTCTTTTGTAAGTAAATATTGTGGAGATATGACAAAATAACGGAGAATAGCGGTGCTTTAAGAGAGCGTCCTAAATACATAGAAAATAGATTAAATGTAAACTTTGGGAGTACCTAAATAATTTTAATTTAATAACAGCTGCAGTGCAGTGACACATTTTAATTTTACTGTAATGTAAGACCAATAAATAAAGATCACCGAGTACTTACTTCATAAGCAGGTATCTAAGTATCGATTAATACCTAGGTGGCTGACGGTCAAAAATCCGAATATTTCTTTCGCGTAAAACTAACTAAAAAAAAGTGCAAGAATACTGAGAACGATATTGATTTCTCCAGGTCTAATACATAGCAAGCTTGAAGAAAATGGTCAGGCATTTGATCTGACTCAATTTACTGAGTAATCTTCTGAAAAAAAATAGTTCTTTTTTATGACTCACCCGTTCTTTACACGTCTCTAGGTCGAACTTACTTTGTATCTGCGTTCCTT
>NW_007419047.1:0-548 GCF_000475195.1 Diaphorina citri
AAAATTTGGACCGATTGCAATACTTTCATTACTAGTATAGCTCCGCTATACTGTAGTAATAGAAAGTAAAAAAAGTTTTAACCTTTTTTGAGGAGAATCAAAGTCAACCCAACAACATTTTTGGTCTCTTTTACCGTTTACGAGATATCATTTAAAATTTCGTCAAAAATCGGTCTGATTTTTGACAGAAATTTCATCGCTTTGCAAAAACCAAATTTGAAATATTTTAAATAGTTATCATGTACATACCCAAGTAACCAAATTATTTCAATCCCTTCAGAATTCGGATTGCACAACCCCAAAATAATCCTAGGATCGAAAAAGTTGGATTCTATCCAGCTTCTATCTAGGCGCACGGCAGTGCGCCAGGCCAAGTTCCGGCCTGAGCACGCCAGTGTGTATATTACACGAAGCATTTCGACGCATTTTTACCCCTATCATAACTCCGTCAATTTTCAATGTAATCTCACGTTATTGTCCAATGTAGCTGAGAAAGAAAACAAAACATTGCCAAGTCTGAAAAAGACGTGGTAGTTTTGAAAAGTGCA
>NW_007419048.1:0-548 GCF_000475195.1 Diaphorina citri
AGAGTTGTGACGTCAGATTTCACGTCAAAATGCGCAGAAACGCTTGCGCACAAACAAACGAAGCGGAAGTCATGAATTGTGACGTCAAAATTCACGATTTACCGGTATTTTTTAAATCGATTTATCTCGGTATCTAGAAGTTGTAGAAGAAAAAGAAAAATTCCGTTAGTCCTCATTTTTCCTGCTCTATGACTTTAAAACATCACCCAAATAAGCGCACCTGATCTATTTATCTAGGTAAGATTAGAATACCAGTAGGCTAGGACATGAAATGACTATAGTCTCATTGAAATCAGCATTATACCAATACTAATAAGAAGTTATACTAATGACACTGTACTGTGCTCATTATAATGAGCGTGCTACCAATAATGGCGTAGTGGTCAACCGGCCTCGGAGGCGTAGATTAAACTACGTTCGAGTAGCTGGTGCTAGAACTGCTAAGCAAATAACCTGCCTCGATGGGGTAGTGGTGCTCGTCTGGTAAACAGGAGGGCGCGGGTTCAATCCCAGACGAGCCATGGAATTTTAACCTCATTTGAGAATTT
>NW_007419049.1:0-548 GCF_000475195.1 Diaphorina citri
CCATCAGGATAAAATCCGCCCCGGGCGGGAATCGAACCCGCGGCCTAGCGCTTACAAGACAGACGCACTACCAACTAATCTAACTAGTCTGGCTGCTTCTAGGGTTTTCTTTGGCCCATTTGATTTTTACAGGCCAGTATTTCTTGAACTGCGGATTAAGTGAAAACTCTCTTTGGTAAAATTGGTCATAAATTGTTGAAAAACGGACAAGTTTCATTTAACGAGTTATGGCCAGTGGCTGATGAAAGAAAAAAAAGTTTGAATTTTACAAAATTAAAATTCCGAAATGAAAATCTCAAGTAAAAAATAAAAATCGGCAGCATACAACAGCAAGCCAGCTATAATCGACTCCAGGAAGTGATTTTCCACGGACATACATAGATCCTGTTAAAATTCCCTCTCTGTGAACTCCCAATCCTCCACTCGTAATGTTCAGCGGTCTAGACTTCCTGTCCAAAAGCCAAACGTCGGGTTTGAACGCTATCCACGCCATTCCCAGCTTCCACGAGGCCAAAACTTGCAGCCCCACCGCCAGCAGCTGCGACCTG
>NW_007419050.1:0-548 GCF_000475195.1 Diaphorina citri
GCTTTCTTCCTTTTCCTCTTTAATTTGAATGGAATCCGTGGACGATGCACCCTGTGAAATGGAAATGACAAACCATTAATTTTTAATTAATTTATCAAGTTTCCAATTATTATTTTAAAACAGAACATACAAAATTCATATAAACGGTATACCCAACCGTAAAAGCGGAGCTTGTGCCAAGGATGGGGATGGGATGCGTTTAGGAAGTTATTACTATGTATCCAACTAAATTTCTATTCTCATGAATGCAAAGAAAGACTTTGTAAACAAAGCTTTAGGTATAGTCATGGACATGCCAAGTTGATAAAGGATCTACCCGTTTTTAGGTTATATCAGCTTTTAGGTTATTTAAACTACCCGTTTATGGGTTATCTAAGTCCACCAGCCATGGTTTTGTATTATTCAATCGGTGCTGTAATACGCGTTGCTACACCAAAGAGCTTATGAGTGTGGACCCCTCCCCTTTAAATGGCTTTCAGAACAAAAACCACAAGATTATACGCCCGCGATACAGCTTTGAAACCCCAAAAAGGGCAAGAAATGTAGAA
>NW_007419051.1:0-548 GCF_000475195.1 Diaphorina citri
CCTATAGCTTTCATGGATACGCCACTGAGATATGCATTTGTTTTTATGAGATACTATTGGGGTATTTTCTGTAGCATTATTATGCTTTTATTACGTACTATTGGGTAACCTTTCCAGCTTTTCAGTATGCATTTGTTTTTATTAGATAACTATTATTGGGCTAATATATTTTGAGCGTATTTTATTATGTTCTTATTACGTGGGTATACGTGTGGGTATACGTACTATTCTGTAACCTTTGCAGGTTTTCAGTATGCATTTGTTTTTATTAGATAACTATTATTGGGCTAATACATGTATTTTGAGCGTATTTTATTATGTTCTTATTACGTGGGTATTACGTACTATTCGGTAACCTTTGCAGCTTTTCAGTATGCATTTGTTTTTATTAGATAACTATTATTGGACTGATATATGTATTTTGAGCGTATTTTATTATGTTCTCATTACGTGGGTATACGTACTATTCTGTAACCTTTCCAGCTTTTCAGTATGCATTTGTTTTTATTAGATAACTATTATTGGGCTAATATATTTTGAGCGTATTT
>NW_007419052.1:0-548 GCF_000475195.1 Diaphorina citri
GCTACTACGACCCGACCACTTGCGGCTTTGATTTCAAAGGAGCTTTGGAAGATATCAACGTAAGTTTTTATACTCAAACATCAATTACTTTATCATGGACACTCGTTGCTATATTGAAAGCCCAGAAGAGGTTAGGTAGTAGAACAGCCGCGGAGACACTAGAGTACACAGATAAAAGACGGTAGAATACTCTCAAACATATCAGTGTATGTACAAGGTTTGAAAATCGTCGAAAAACAGCAAATCCTGAATAACTCCGCCGCTGTTGAACATAGGGCCCGACCAAATAGGTTTTTCTGGTAGCTCTTTTCGTCCTGCATCAACCCTCAGGTGTTGTACAACAGTCGTTCGCGAGACACCCTATATAACGTCAAAAAATTATGCGAATTGTATTTCACACTTCTCGATTAATTTTAATTCTCGAAAGAAATAATTGAAAATGTTTTCCTTCTCTATTTCAGAACATTCCCTCCAACTCGATCATTCTGTTGCACGCCTGCGCGCACAATCCCACCGGCGTGGATCCCAAGCCCGAGCAATGGAAGGAA
>NW_007419053.1:0-548 GCF_000475195.1 Diaphorina citri
AAAATCCAAATCTGAGGTCAAAACTCCGAAAAAATAACTTTAAAAGGTCGAAAATTCAATTTTTAATTGCCGTTCTAAAGAAAAAGTTCAAAGAGTTGTGACGTCAGATATCACGTCAAAAAGCGCAGAAACGCTTGCGCACAAACAAATGAAGCGGGAGTCATAAATTATGACGTCATCGCCTACGGGAGCGTATGCCGTGACGTCAAACTTCACAATTTACCGGTATTTTTTAAATCGATTTATCTCGAGATCTAGAAGTCGTAGAAGAAAAGAAAAATTCTGTTGGTCCTCATTTTTCCTGCTCTATGACTTTGAAACATCACCCAAGTATGCGCAACTGATCTATTATGTAAAATTAGGCTTGCCAAACGTCCCGAATTGGCCGGGACAGTCCCAAATTTCAGGGGGTGTCCCGGCGTCCCGTTCAGTTTTTCTTTTTTTTTGCGATTATGTTCGCGGATTTCGCAATTTTGTTCGCGGATTTCGCGATTTTGTCCGCGGATTTGGCGATTATGTTCGCGGATTTCGCGATTATGTTCGCGGAT
>NW_007419054.1:0-548 GCF_000475195.1 Diaphorina citri
ATGACAGTTCCTGAGTCTCCCAACACATTCCTGAACACGATCCCCAGTGTGGTAGGTTTTGTCGAACCCTTCCAGCATATTTATTAATTCCCGAGACCTTCAACTACCTCCTTGATAGAGTTTTCGCAAAGTAGCAGTACAAAGTCAAATGTTGGTCAATGATTATGAGTTTCTTACCAATTTTAGGTAAGGTCTATAAGATCTTCAAGTGGACATAAGTATGGGAACTTTTGATAGAGTTTTCGTGGAGTGAGCAGTACGAGTACAATGCTGTCCAATGGAACTTCTTACCAAATTTTAGGTAAGTTCTATAGATTCTTCAAGTATAGCCATAAGGCCCATAAGTATGGGGAAATGTGATCAAGTAACTACATTGGAAAAGTAATGGGTATTGGGACTGAGTTAGCACTTACTTTGACTAGACTAGATTTTGACTTTATGGCAAATATCTATGTAGATGTAGATAATTTTAACAAAATTTTCTAGTGGTATTTGGCCTATGCCCCACAAACAGTCCACATACTCAGCAAAATCAAAATCTTCGATTC
>NW_007419055.1:0-548 GCF_000475195.1 Diaphorina citri
TTATACCTACATAAATAACTAATTTTTAATGTGTCTGTGTTGTTTACAGAATCCAAACATCAAATCTACTATTTAAAAACTAGCAAAACTGAGTAATACTTACCTACCTACCAACCAAAAAAATGGGGGACAAATACCTGAATTTCAGATCAGGGAAATCCCTGAATGAACAGTTAATGGTACCACCTGATATTACCATCACAGCTGTGCCCATGACATCTCCATCACCATCTTCATCTCCTTCACCTCAACCATCTAGTATTACAAGTAAACTTGTAGACAATCAATCTCCGACACAACTAGCAGAAATATTTACAACCCCTGTACCAAAGAAGAGTGAGTCTCCTAACAATGAAAATGATGTGTGTAAATATGCTCAGCTCTTGGCTGTAATAGAAGACATGGGTAAAGATATCCAACCAAGTTATGCAGGGAGCAGAACTTCTGCGGAAAGATTGAAAAGGAGTATCGTGCATGCCAGAATATTAGTTAGAGAATGCCTCATGGAAGCTGAAAGAAGTGCACGACAATAATGATGTTCTCAATTG
>NW_007419056.1:0-548 GCF_000475195.1 Diaphorina citri
TTCATTTACTGGTTTATTTATTTTTTTAACATTATTATTTATTTATTTTATTTGTCATTTAATCATTCCGATTTTATCAACCCCAACATTGTGGTACTAAATAAGTAAGTAGGTAATGAGAAAGTTAAATATTTATTTATTAAGTAGGTAAGTCAACATCTGTTAATATGTTTGCTAAACAATCCAGGTAGGATATTTTATGTAATATGGAAGTTCTATGGGTAATCTAGGTTTATACATTAAGATAGGTACTTATTATTATGTTAAATGTAAATGTGAGTTCTTTGTGGTCAAAACTCTCCTAAATTCTATAGTTCTATACGAGTTAATGCGTTAGTCTTGTCAAATTCTCCTGAATTCGTTTTGAAGTTGGTGGAGATGACAAATTTTCCTTGGACACTATGGAGTTAGTGGAGATGTCGACTCTCGTGAATTATTGTTGAATTTAGTGTCGTTTCTGAACTTCGTTCCTGAACATTCTGAAATCGTTCCCGAACAACTTATACACTGCCCTGATGCTTGCGAACTTGAGAAACTCATGTAAATTC
>NW_007419057.1:0-548 GCF_000475195.1 Diaphorina citri
CCATTTTAATATTATATTCACGTCAGAAGAATATTTTTCTCTTTTCCACTCAAGAAAAAAAAATATTTAAATTGCTATTAAAGATAGTGTCAATCAAAATTCTTTTATTTTTTTAAGACAAAAAGAGAATAATAGTCGACCAGGAATAGTCTTTTTCCTCGAATTCCTTTTATCCTTTTTCCATCAGGGGGGTTTTAGCTGAATTCCTTTTATTTTTTCAGGTACCTATTTATCAGCCTGAGTACCATTTTGAATTTTAGACTTTTGGGGCAAGACACCAATCTTGAAGCTTCCAAATTATAGTCTGAAATAGTCTGCGAAGACAGCCAGAAAAAAATAAATAGAAATCCAGAAGAAAGAAAAAGAAAAATTTATCAAGACCGTTTCAAGTTCAGTGAATCAGTGCTCAAAAAGAAAATTTCCACGGACAACTCAGGTTTTGAAGAAAAAAAGAAATGGGAAAAAATATTTCACAATATTAGGTATTTATCTTTTAATCACTTTTTTTTCTGAAACAACAGAACCCTTCCTTCCTAAAAAAAAAAAAA
>NW_007419058.1:0-548 GCF_000475195.1 Diaphorina citri
TTTGAATACTATATTTGAAACATATGGAGAGCTCTTTAGGATTTAACTGATGAACGTTACCATTCAATGTGCCTGAGGGGGAGGCGGACTCATGGTTTTTGGCGAAACAAAGACGCTTTGAAAATCAGATGATTGAAAACCATCCAATACTCGAACATGGAATACCGAAGGAGAAATTAAATTCAAGGAAGTCCAAATGAACCAATTAAACAACAAGAAACGAGCGTCCATGCTATTGATCTGTCCAATCGAGTATAAAATAATGGCAATAATCAACAGACATAACTCCAACCCATAACGACTGAATTTGCACGGATATGATCGATAACAAGACATCTTTCAAGAACCAATCAGACAATAAACAATACGTGAACAACAAATCACGGAAGTATTTACTATGCTACAGAGACCACTACGAAGCCAAGAGCTGCTGCTCTCTAGCGGTGTTATTCTCAACTACCATGACCACTGCTACGAAGCCAAGAGCTGCTGCTCTCTAGCGGTGTTATTCTCAACTACCATGACCACTGCCCAGTATAGTAAGAAGT
>NW_007419059.1:0-548 GCF_000475195.1 Diaphorina citri
AGTTTCCATGATAGAAATTTTATCCAAATAGGTATCTTTATACTGAGAACTGAAGGTTTCTCTGTGGAAGTACTATATATGGCTACACCTACAAAATATGCCTAGGCAATAGGTACCTTACCTAGGTATTAAAACATAATAAAACACTTACCCAATAATTCCTCAATCCTCATCATGAACATGAATGCAATAATAACGAAAAATATTTGTGGTGTTTGAAACTTCAACTTTCATTCATCATACAATGTAAGAGGCCATTGACAATGAACTCTAGGAAAGTTCTTACTAATAGGGTAAGTGTACCATTTATTCGCCCACCTAAGGGTTTTTCCAGACAAAAACACTTATATCTCTGGTCCTAATTATTTTGGAATAGTGATCTTAGGTTCATTTGAAGCGGAATTTAGTCCTTAATAGAATGTATTTATAGCGAAATAATAATAGTCTACCAATTTTCCGAAAATTTGAAACAAGTGAAAAAAGGCGAGTGTTCCTATTATTCGCCCACTTTTCAGAATGATGTTCCTATTATTCGCCCATTTGGTTCC
>NW_007419060.1:0-548 GCF_000475195.1 Diaphorina citri
GTTCCACTTTTAGGTAAATCTTTAGCGACAGAATGTTTAAGATCCGCATTTTCTAAAGTTCCAGTTATGGGTACCTTTGTACATAATCATTATAGCGACAGTGTTTTCTAAAGCTCCAGTTATGAGTGCATCTTCAGCGACAGTATATTTTTATAAAATTCCAGTTAAAAGTAAATCTTTAGCTACGGTGTTTTCATAAAATTCCAGTTTTTACGTAAATCTTTATGTGAACTGCGTGGTCTGTTTACTCTTCTTTTAGCAATGAAGTTTCATACGGTTATGGTAGCACTGAATTTTCAGTAGAATTTGATTTATTTATCTATTTTTATCTCAGCTCATGTTAAACTAATTTGGCCACATCCGAAATCCAAATGACATTGGAATTGGAAAATCTCCGTGAAAATGATCAAAATGTCCGACAAGAGGACGAAAATAACTTTCAAATCCGTTATTCAAATCTGTAACCAAAGCTCACGCGGAAAGGTATATGAATTTTTGGCCATATCGTAGGTATCCCCGGTATCTCATTCTTTGTTTAGAATCAAGAG
>NW_007419061.1:0-548 GCF_000475195.1 Diaphorina citri
CGTTCTTCTTGGGAACGATTCAAGTGTTTGTGGAGAGGAGAGCATAGCATAGAGAGGGAAGTGACGATTTCAAACCGCATAGAATTTAGGGGAAAAAGCTCTTTATGCTCTTTGCTCTCCTCTCCACTCTGTTTTTAGCCTTTGTGAGTTCGCTGAAAAGGTTGTTCTGTTGCTCACAGTTTACAGTAGCTGAAATAGCATTTTAGCAGCTTGTTTGGCCGCAAAACGAAGCTTAAACCATAGATAGAATGCTGAATAGAGTAGGTAATCGATTGAAGACTTTATTGGAGGTACCTATGTGCTGAGAGGTACTATAAAACTGACCCAGCTCATTATTGTTGCTTAGCACATTGCATAGCTAAATAGTTACTAGGCGTTCATACAAAACCCGTCCCCAAATTTAATGATTTCGTATTTGAACTTGGATTAATAGCCAGCCTAGTTAGCTTAGTTGGTAGTGCGTCTGCCTCGTAAGCGCTAGGCCGCGGGTTCGATTACCGCCCGGGGCGGATTTTATCCTGATGGGATAATGTTCGTTCTCGGAACGG
>NW_007419062.1:0-548 GCF_000475195.1 Diaphorina citri
AATCCTTCATAACTCCGCCCCTGTTGAAAATCGGATCTGTCCAGATAGCTTTTTCTGGTAGCCCTTTAGGTCCTACATTAACCCTCAAGCGTTGTACAGTCGTTCGCGGGACACCCTGTATATTCTGATGTTCTTATATTGTAACCAGGAATGACATCACTAAGTGTATTGGAGGGTTAATCTTTCATCTTCAAAATGAAGACTACTCAAGGTTCTCGAAATCTCGTCAAATTAACTCATCACGTTACTATTGTGGAGGAAACATTGTTCCAAATTGATGTGGAGCCTTAGTTACTTCCCCTAATCTATTTGACATGGAAGATATGAGTAAAATTTTGACTACAGGTACAGATTGGTGACTTGACTTCAGATTTGATTTTGGTTTGAATGTTAAAGATTGCCCTAATCGAGAAGGCCCTGCATAAAATGACGGAAAAAAGGGAAGAATAGAAGCTGTTAAAAATCTGCCCCAATTTGCTGATTCCAATGACGTTTTGTTTCATTTGTCTTCGACAAATACAGCCTGAGATATGTACCTATTATTCTAT
>NW_007419063.1:0-548 GCF_000475195.1 Diaphorina citri
GCAACCTTTTACATGTATACAAAGCACACAGAAAGTTATACAACCAACTTGATGCAAGCGGGCAGTCCAAATGGACAGTAGAGCGAATTTTATCCTCAATAGATAAGGTTCGTTCTCGGAACGGCTGGCTTTCTAATATCCTGTCCTCCTTCTCTCTTCGATATCGAGACGATAGGATTCCGTTGTTATACCGACCCTTCAGTGCACTAGTCCTAAACTAAAATGGACGCGGCACATAAGGGATCAAGAAGAGACCGCCTTAACATAATATGCCGACCGACCCTTCACGCTTAGAAGGTCTGCCAGACCGTCGCAACGTGTGTGGCCAGCATTACAGTTCCTCCTATGAAACCCTGTGTCCACACATAGTCGACCGGCCATCGATCGATGTCGACTGAACCGTCCACACTGCCTCGACAACATAGATTCACCTCGTCGACATCGATCATGTAAATTTATTGTGAATCGACGGTCGATCGACGGCCCGTCGACTATGTCAGGACACACCTTTAAAACCTAATTCCATCTCTCGCTGTTTCGCTCATCTA
>NW_007419064.1:0-548 GCF_000475195.1 Diaphorina citri
GTGAAATCGGAACAAAGAATTTTTATTATTGAAAAGGGTCCATGCTGTTTCACAACGAAGGCCCAAAACCAAATGAGAAAGCTTCCTCTTTTGTTAAACATTTCTGCCAAGTTTCATCCAAACCGGAAAACCCGTTCGAGAGTTATGATGAAACGAACAGAAACACTGTCTTAAATAATGAACAGAACAGCAAACAAATTGAACAAATGAGCAGGAGTATAAAGGAACGTTTCTGTCCTATTCCAGCAGAATAAACAAGGTATGGATAGACAAACCTGACTTGAATCTCACATTGCTCTTTGATTTCCTTGGCATCTTGAGATATTTGGTCGAAAATCGATTTGATGAACACCCTGTATAAAACCCATAGATAGATCTTCTTTTACCTATAGATCTGGATACAAACATGATGTGCTCCTAATACTATGCTAATCATACATAATGAACGTAATGACACATATTTCATACAGAACACACTGGTGAACCTCTTCGTATTTCGTGCAAATTATCAACTTTATACAGGGTGTTCCTATAGATACAAACATGAT
>NW_007419065.1:0-548 GCF_000475195.1 Diaphorina citri
CACAGGCTTGTCTTTTCTTCTCATGTCGAGGCCGAGGGCATGTCTGAGTTCTATGAATAGTACCGTCAACTTCGGGCACGTCTAGTATTGTCAAGTTTGGGTAGGTTCTATACGAGCCTGCACACTCTGACTCTATAACTTACCTTGTCGACACGATTGATCGACACCATATAGGTACTGAAAGTTGTCCTGAGATCAGTATTCAACAGCAAATTCGGTACCACCACCGCACCGTAACATGTCGAAAAAAATTATGTACAGCTTGGCCTAAACTGGATTAAAAGAATAGAAAATTAATTTATGTCCTATTTAGCCGCCATCTTGTCCATCTGTAATATAGCTTCTTAAATCGGCAAAATAACCACTTTTTTCAAGTCAGCATACCTGAAAACATACAATTCAATATATTAGTTCAATATATTGGACAATTTTTAAGGATTTCCCTATAGTAGCAGCATATCCAAAAAACCGGATCGACCATTACGGGATAACGGTACATCCTAGAAGAAAAGTGTAAATGTATAAAATGTAAGAAATAAAAATACAAA
>NW_007419066.1:0-548 GCF_000475195.1 Diaphorina citri
TTTTGAACATTTTGGTCTAAAATCTTCAGAAATTCAGTCTCATCGAAATCCTAATCTTCAGCTCCGCAGGAGAATTTTGTTAAAAAGCATGAAACTGAAGTTTGTCATTATACAGTCTACTTACATATTCACATATCCTGGGGGGATGAAGGTTAACACAAAAAGGGGGAAATGAGCAGCGCCGCAGGTGAAATTTTTGAAAATTGTGAGCTAACTGAAGTTTGTCATTATACAGTCTACTTACATATGTATTCACATATCCTGGGGGGATGAAGGTTAACACAAAAAGGGGGAAATGAGCAGCGCCGCAGGTGAAATTTTTGAAAATTGTGAGCTACAATTTATAGAAATCAGAATTAACAAAATTGAAATTTTTATGGCCACAGGCGAAAATTTTGGTCTCTAATTTAAAAAAAAAACTTAGTTATCAAAAACACAAAATTTGGCGCCGCAGGCGAATTTTTTTGAATATTTTGGTCTACAATAGTAAGAGAAGCAAACTTGTCAAAGGTGTAATCTTCAGGGCCGCAGGCGAAACTTTTCAGTAA
>NW_007419067.1:0-548 GCF_000475195.1 Diaphorina citri
AAATGCAGGGTCATAAATACACCTGCCAGAAGAGTATCAAAGGATCGTATATCAGCCAAGTTAGCTTGGTTGGTAACGCGTCTGCCTTGTAAGCGCTAGGTGGTGGGTTCGATTCCCTCTCGGCGCGGATTTTATCCCAAACAGATAAGGTTCGTTCTCGGAACGGCTGGCTTTATTCTATACTGTTTTTCTTCTCTACTTTATCAGTAAGTTACAGTTACAGTTCCCTCTATCACAGGAAGCCCAAAGTGGCTGAGGTGTAGGTAAGGCAAAATGCTGTTCCCTCTATCAAATCTTTTTTTAAAAGGGTTAGGTGGTAGAAAGTAGCAGGTCTTTTTTTAAAGGGTCTATCAAATCTTTTTTTCCTCTATCAAATCTTTTTTTCCGCTATCAAATCTTTTTTTTAAAGGGTTAGGTGGTAGAAAGTAGCAGCTCTTTTTTTAAAAGGGTCTATCAAATCTTTTTTTCCTCTATCAAATCTTTTTTTTAAAGGGTTAGGTGGTAGAAAGAGCAGATCTTTTTTTAAAAGGGTCTATCAAATCTTTTTT
>NW_007419068.1:0-548 GCF_000475195.1 Diaphorina citri
CTACGCATCTATCCAATGAAACTTTGCTGCCAAAAATACAAAATTTCATAATCATAGGAATGGAGGAAAAAATTTAGGAATTTTGAATACAATTTGGTAAATAGATTTCAAGGCTGGAATAGTTGATTGAGTACTAATCTACTAATTCAATGTTCTCCACGTAACTGAGAGAAGAAAAAATAACAAATTTTGAACTCCAATAGAGCATGGGGTTTTTGTAGCTATATCCAATGAAACTTTGCTGCCAAAAATACAAAATTTCATAATCATAGGAATGGAGGAAAAAATTTAGGTATTTTGAATACAATTTGGTAAATAGATTTCAAGGCTGGAATAGTTGATTGAGTACTAATATACTAATTCAATGTTCTCCACGTAACTGAGAGAAGAAAAAATAACAAATTTTGAACTCCAATAGAGCATGGGGTTTTTGTAGCTATATTTTAACTTCAATTCACATGTAGGTGAATTATTTTACTAGGAGGAACCTAGTTTATTTTTTGCTAATAGATTCAAGTATATCTAGGTGTAGTAACGTGAACCAGCTA
>NW_007419069.1:0-548 GCF_000475195.1 Diaphorina citri
ATTCCACTGTGTAGGATATATTGTTCTATGTCTATGACTATCACTCAGCTTGACAAGGATGAGTTTTACCACCTAGAAAGGTGACTTCACTTTTTAGAGTCCTCACTTTCATGTTGACGTTTTCAGATTGTCACCGAGGCCACCCCCTGTAAGGACTACGTTGGTGTGAATGTGTTTGGTCTATCAGGTGGATTCTCACATGCAATCCTGAAGAAACCTGATAGTAAACCAAGACCTAAATATCCTTTGCAAGACGATCTACCACGGCTATACTTCATTGCTGCCAGAGATTTTGATCTCATGGATGGATTGTTCGATAAGCTTGATTCCACTGTACGAAGCAAATATTTGGCTTCCACAATGTGCGATGTATTTAGGAGAGAAATCAGAGGCTATATGGCAAGAGGTTACGCAGTCTACCCTTATAAGAACAAGAAAATCCAACAAGCCAAGGTAAGTATGATAGCACATTCTCTGGGAAACCGTTACACATCTCTGATTAGGTCTCTGTCGGGACGATTACGATTTGCAACCCTTTCTAAAAACTG
>NW_007419070.1:0-548 GCF_000475195.1 Diaphorina citri
ATCGATGTTGACATCGATGTTTTTGTTCCGATGTATCGATGTTTTCAAAACATCGATGTCGATGTCCCAACCCTAGTGCAGTGGTTAGCGCGACGGATTTCTGATCTGGAGGTTAGAAGTAGTTCCCCAAAATTTATGACAAGGAATTGTTGTGTTGTTTTGTCGTTGTAGCACTTGTAGAGTTGCAGCCATTCGTTGTGCACTTTGTAGTCAAATGCTGCAATTAATGACAAGAGCATTCAGCCCTTTTAGGAGCTTCTAAATATGTCCAAATGAATGTGGAGTGAACAAGCTGGGTCCGTCCCTCCGGGAATTTTTTAGCCCGCAGTTTATTCGATCGTGATTAGAGAAAATCAGTACCTATGTACCTAGCTAATTTGTTTAATATTCGGTTTATTATCATTCTTGATTTGATTTTACTTTCATGTAATGATTTAAAATCAAGACTAGAGCCCGTTCTCCCTTTATTACCAATATAGTGTGCAAGTCACCCATCCATTTATTGGCCTTCCTCGGCGTAGCTTAACATAGGTAACGCTAAAACCGGT
>NW_007419071.1:0-548 GCF_000475195.1 Diaphorina citri
CCTTAGTTACACACCTCTTAAAAAGAAAGAAAGAAGCACCCATCATACACCTGGCGCTGTTTTAGGAAATTAGGAACATTTTTCCAAGTAGCTTATCAGGCATTGGGAAACGAAATTTTTCTTGGAATCGGCAAATGGGGACGTGAAATTTCGCGGAAGCAGATAATTGTAATCGATGAGAGATGTAAACTTGTAAAGGTGTTGATTGAAATGAAATACCGAAATCTAAATCGTGGGTTGTTTGTGGTAATTTGCTGAAGCAGAGAATTTCTTCGGGATTTTTGTGGGCATCATAGCGTTACTAAGAGCCTCCTTTATTGCAATTTCGAAAATTTCTTTTGCAATTCTTTGATTCATTCCTATTTATAGTCGATTTTTTTAAACAGCGAAATGCCGCCACCGCGCACCGGTCGCTTTGACCCCGTCGGAAATTGAACCCGAGACTTCCTTGGGGGTCTTTGTTTAGTAGGATGAAACCTAGACTTTGTCTACAATTCTGAAACTACACATTTTATCTCCTCATTAATGAAAATGGACTGAGACACACT
>NW_007419072.1:0-548 GCF_000475195.1 Diaphorina citri
AATGGTTGCTAGGGAGTGTAAAATATTGATACTGGTTGCTAGGCAGTTATCGATTTTCTCGCCTAGGAAAGATAAACAAAGATAGAGATTTTTCTGTTCGTAGAAAATTTGTCTAGAGAAAATTTAGTAGGAGAAATTTAGGAAGCCTAATTTTGAGAAGTTTTCAGTAAAAAGTTATTTAGAAGTTTTTTAGAGAAATTATAAGAAGAGACGTTTAAAGAAGTGATATTTAGAAGAGAAGTTAAAACTGTTAAAAGTGTATACCTAGTTTTTGAAGTACCTACAAGAGACATATTTTGTGAAAGTATAGTTATTTGACATTGTGACATTATTGTGAATAAAAATTACTCATTTGTTATTTGAAACCCTGAAGTTCCTCTCTGTGTGCATAAGTCTATAAGTAACCCTACAGGAGAACATCTTCCCCCAACTGTGTGGTGAATCCCCCAAATGCTAATCCGCTAAACATACACAATCGCTTCCACTGCCGTCCTTTCGCCACATAGTTTTTGGTAGCAGAGCGTGGTTACTTGTGAATGTCATCAGAC
>NW_007419073.1:0-548 GCF_000475195.1 Diaphorina citri
TACGAGTTCGGTCCCATGATTTGGGTTATCCTTTGGGTATGTACGAGTTCGGTCCCATGATTTGGGTTATCCTTTGGGCATGTACGAGTTCGGTCCCATGATTTGGGTTATCCTTTGGGTATGTACGAGTTCGGTCCCATGATTTGGGTTATCTTTTGGGCATGTACGAGTTCGGTCCCATGATTTGGGTTATCCTTTGGGTATGTACGAGTTCGGTCCCATGATTTGGGTTATCCTTTGGGCATGGGGCATGTATACGAGTTCGGTCCCATGATTTGGGTTATCCTTTGGGCATGTACGAGTTCGGTCCCGAGGAAAAAAGGTCATGTATGAGTTCGGTCCCTGCGATTTTCAGGTAAGAAAAAAAGAAAACAGATGGAGATTTGTGAATTCTCTGATAAGTACTACGTATATTTATTGATTAAAAGAAATGAACACTCAAAACATTAAAAAATGGAAAACATTAAACGATACATTAAACATAAAAGAGAATTCCTACTAGCTAGAATGTTTTCCCCTTTCTGCCTCCAAATATTCTACTTCGTCTC
>NW_007419074.1:0-548 GCF_000475195.1 Diaphorina citri
CCTCCCCTCCCCCTTCTCCCTCTCCTCCCTCCCTTTTTCACCTCTCTCCTCCACCATAATGAAATATGGAAAATTAGATTTCAGATTTTTCACAAAAATACCATCATATTACTACCTACCTACCATGGAAATAAATAATTTACAATTGAATTTCCTCCTCTTTTTTATGAACTTTTTTCCATGCTCCACAAAATTCAATCGGGAAAAGGAATCTTCTATCTACTCCACCGGAAAATCTTCATTTGTGTTCAATTTATTTTTCACAATGGAATTATTTTTATTATTTTTTTACCTATCTGATGATGGTGCGTTCAAATCTCGGTGCGTTCAAAAAACCTATCGTAAGAAATCTACAGGTTTTACAAGGTTGCTAGGAAGATGAGGTCTGAATTTCACAGTTTGCGGCTTTTTTTAATGATGGGTATCTTATTGGTGCTATACTATCTGTCCTTCGTGGAAAACAAGGGAAAGATCTAGAGAGAGAGAGAGAGAGAGAGAGAGAGAGAGAGAGAGAGAGAGAGAGAGAGAGAGAGAGAGAGAGAGAGAGA
>NW_007419075.1:0-548 GCF_000475195.1 Diaphorina citri
TAAAGGGACTTTTTAGTCTCATTCGAGCAGGATAAACAAGGTATATTCTATTCTATTCTATTCTCTCTTATGCCACGCTGATCCCGTACAAAGGACGGGTCAACCACTAGTTCTATTCTGTTCGAGCAGGATAAACAAGGTAGGTATATTCTATTCTATTCTACAGTCCATTGAACCCCTGGTATCATCGATCTATTCTTTGGATATAAATATTATAAATATCACCAACCCTAGAACGAAGGTTAAATGGTTATGTTTTATGACACTCGTGACAAATAAAAATGTGTGAAAAACCCTTTCATGTGTAGCTAAATGTGAAGCAGCAAAAGGAGAAGAAGATAAAGAAGAAGAAGAAGGAAGAGGAGAAGGACTCTCTCTCTCTCATATTATATGTATCTGTACATAACGCTTTTATGTACAAAGATATGAACATACATATTAGGTATTTTGAACATGAGGATACATACATAATAGTTATATTTTACATGAGGGACAACACACCTAAACATGATATATAAACATAAACTTTCTTTACCTATAGGTACACG
>NW_007419076.1:0-548 GCF_000475195.1 Diaphorina citri
GAGGAAGAGAAGAAGAAGAAGGAGGAAAAGAATGAAGAGGAGGAGGAAGAGAAGAAGAAGGAGAAGGAGAAGAAGAAAAAGAAAAAGAAGAAGAAGAAGATGATGAAGAAGAAGGAGAAAAAGAAGAAGGAGGAGGAGAAGAAGAAGAAGGAGGCGAAGGAAAAGAAGCTGCAGACGGAGGAGAAGAAAGATAAAGAGGAACAAGCGGGGCCCGTCCCTCCGGGAATTTTTTGATCTTGGTTAAAGATAATCAGTATTTATGTACCTACCTATTTTATTTAATATTCAAGCGGGGCCCGTCCCTCCGGGAATTTTTTGATCTTGGTTAAAGATAATCAGTATTTATGTACCTACCTATTTTATTTAATATTCAGTTTATTATTATTCTTGATTTGATTTTTTTTATTTTACTTTCATGTAATGATTTAAATCAAGACTAGAGCCCGTTCTCCCTTTATTCCCAATATTCAGTTTAAGTCACCCATCCATTTATTGGCCTTCCTCGGCGTAGCTTAACATAGGTAACGCTAAAACCGGTCTTAAATTAA
>NW_007419077.1:0-548 GCF_000475195.1 Diaphorina citri
TACACATACCAACTATAAATTGAAACAATTTTGTGAGAGGCAAGACATAGGTTAAATTTAGGTGGTTCTGCAATATTATAGTTTGATGGTACTTACAAAAATAGGATTGATAAAAAAAAATAGTACCTACTTACCTAGTCATAATAGATAAATATCTACTTATACTGCTTTATTTAGACTGTTGGGGTAGGACAGGCAGTCCTTTTATTTTAACAATTTAGAACTGCTTATAAATCATTACAGCTAGGTCATTATTATTAGATACTAGATAATAATAATAATTATGTACATATGTACATACGGTTATGTATATACGGTTAATTATGTAATAATTATGTACATACGGTTACTTATATTATTGTATACATATACATATACAATAATATAAGTAACCGTATGTACATAATTATTCGTATTACTTATATTATTGTAATAGAATGTATTTTCTAAAACTTCAAAACATTGCTATTCAGTAATCCACCATGTAGATTGTAGATATTTGCGAGATTAAAATTAACATAAAGTACCATATTTATATATGATCAAGG
>NW_007419078.1:0-548 GCF_000475195.1 Diaphorina citri
AAGGTCGAAAATTCAATTTTTATTTTCCGTTCTAATGAAAGAGTTCAAAGATGTGTGACGTCAGACTTTACGCAGTTGATTTTTCGTCCGCTAGTTAGCGCCAGTAAGCAAGCACGCTTGCGGAGGAGCAGAAAGAAATGCGCTCTCTCTCTCCTCCTCTCCTCTCTCTCTCCTCCTCTCATTCCCAAAGTTTGGGAGTTTAGCTCACAGTCACACATTATACAAGTGAAATGTTATTTAATTGTCGACCTACATATTGATTACATATTGGAAAAATCGCTTGCTTGAACTTGATCTTTCATGAGGAAAAACAAACAAAAAAAAATGCCACCTCTGGAATTTGAAAATCAAATAAGAGGAAATCAGCCATAGGCTCGTACTCTTACTGGTTTGAAATTCACCAACGATTTTGAAGATAAAAATCCCAAGCCTTGAGCTAGGATTCGAACCTGCGACCTCCGCGTTACCTCGCCCTCAGTTGACAAAGAGGAATCCGAATTTCTTCCTCTTCGGTCCCAGTCTGGATTCTCTGGCCAAGGCATCGTCCA
>NW_007419079.1:0-548 GCF_000475195.1 Diaphorina citri
AGTGATTTATGTCTGAATTTTCAGACATTTATTACATGGAACATAGGACACATACCTATTTATGTATTTATACTCGTACAATATTATGATCTCCCTCCCTCCTCACTCTCCTCTTTATCCCACTCTCTGTCTCTTCCTCAATCTCATCTATCGCTCTCTATCTCTCTCTCCCTCTCTTCTTCCACTCTTCCCCATACACTCCCAACTTTGTATCCCCTCCCCTCTCTCCTTTTCTCTTTCACATACACTCTCCCATCCGTCTCCAATGTCTCCCTCTCCTTCCCCCTTCCCCCCTCTCTCTCTCTCTCTTCTTCCATTCTTCCCCATACACTCCCAACTTTGTATCCCCTCCCCTCTCTCTCCTTTTCTCTTTCACATACACTCTCCCATCCGTCTCCAATGTCTCCCTCTCCTTCCCCCTTCCCCTCTCTCTCTCTCTCTCTCTTCTTCCATTCTTCCCCATACACTCTCAACTTTGTATCCCCTCCCCTCTCTCTCCTTTTCTCTTTCACATACACTCTCCCATCCGTCTCCAATGTCTCCCTCTC
>NW_007419080.1:0-548 GCF_000475195.1 Diaphorina citri
ATCTTGATGAATTGGTTGTTTGCTTTGTTTGATGAATTGGTTGTTTGCTTATTTGATTGATTTGTTGGTCGATCCCTATAAAATCATTCTTTTCTCTCCAATTTCGAGACCATAAGACCTTAGCAGTTACATTTCCCCCCATAAAAAAAGTTGAAACTTGGATTTTGGTCGCGACAATTGCTCTCTCTCTTTCTCTCTACCTCTCTAGTTTCTAGTTAGGTACTAGCCAGGAAATCTTAATGGTGTCTTGATGTCTTCCAGAGGTTGTATTATTCCCTAGGGAACGGAATAGGAAGAGGATGGCGGAAGTGTCTACGTACTATCCCATTCTTCTTCTCCTTTCTTCCTCATATCTCCTCCACTCTTCCTTCCCTATTATTTCTTCTAATTCTCCTCTTCTCTCCTTTTATCTCCTTCTCTCTCTCTCTTCTCCTCCCCTACCCCTCTCCTTCATTCCATCTTTCTCTTCTCTCCTTCTCTCTCTCTCTCTTCTCTAATACTCTACTTTCTTCTCTTCGACCTTTCCCCGTCCTCCTCTTCCTCTCTCT
>NW_007419081.1:0-548 GCF_000475195.1 Diaphorina citri
AAGGCAGACGCACTACCAGCTAAGCTAACTAGGCTGGCTGTTTAGGACTGATCTGAGACCGAGAATTTTTGTTCATAAATACGGGTGTTAGCTGTTTAGCATAAAATCCGCCCCTAGGCGGGAATCGAACCGCGACCTAGGGCTTACAAGGCAGTTGCTCTACCCTCCATGCTAACCAGGCCAGGCTGGCTGAAGGACAGTTTAAACTTCAAATAAAGTACTAGACTACTAGGTATAGTCCACCTAGATAACTTGGACGGTAGCGCACCTACCTTGTAAGTGCCAGATAACGGATTCCTGTCCTTCCATTCTCTTCAAATATACAAAGAAGAACAAACAAAGAATCGGTTGAAATTGTAGTGAAAATTTTGAAATGGCATGTTGTTTGTTTGTTTTTGTGTTTCGTAGCAATGCTTTCGTAGCAATGAAACAACTGCTACATTGGACGCTTGTGGTCTGTGTCGTCGCATCCCCATCCCGTAGTATGCCTCTCATCAGATGGGCGAGAAGAGACACAATACTTCCCATTTAGGTGCTGGGTCAACACG
>NW_007419082.1:0-548 GCF_000475195.1 Diaphorina citri
AATGAAGTGAGGTTTATTGATAGAATGAAGTGAGGTTTATTGATAGAATGAAGTGAGGTTTATTGATAGAATGAAGTGGGGTTTATTGATAGAATGAAGTGAGGTTTATTAATAGAATGAAGTGAGGTTTATTGATAGAATAAAGTGAGGTTTATTGATAGAATGAAGTGAGGTTTATTGATAGAATGAAGTGAGGTTTATTGATAGAATGAAGTGAGGTTTATTGATAGAATAAAGTGAGGTCTATTGATAGAATGAAGTGAGGTTTATTGATAGAATGAAGTGAGGTTTATTGATAGAATGAAGTTCAATTATGGAACTTGTTGATTTTTCCGTCTGTCAGGTCTACCTGATACTGATAGGTACCTAATGAGCACACACACTATCAAGTAAACCTGCATGATCAGGTGTACCTGATAGTGTGTGGCTGGCCTAAGATTCAAAACAGAAAGGAGTGGAGAGCATAGACTGCAGTGGTTCTCAAACTTTTTTGCATGGCGCCCCCTTTGGGCATATTCTCATTTTTTCACGCCCCCCCTACCTTACCC
>NW_007419083.1:0-548 GCF_000475195.1 Diaphorina citri
CGTATAATTTATTACTTTATATTCCTGGTTTTGTGTAATTTGTTGAGCTAAGTCTACAAAGAGGACATTGTAAAATTACTAAGCAAGGTCACAGTGTAGTTAAATAAACTTATTGTGGAAGCGTATGTTATTTCTGACTCCTGAGGTAAAGGAACAAAGAGATTTAACAACAAAGGGGATTGCAACTGTTAAGGTCATAGATTAACATATTCTTCATCATCCCTGTAAGTACTTCTGTACTTTTAGGGACCATAACTTCTTCTTATTATGTAAGGTATTCTTGATTTAATTCATTTTTCATATTTCATTGTTATTTTCAAGATAGGTAGTGATTTTATATTTTCTTTTTCATTTCGTTCAGAGTTTTCAGTCTCCGAGTATTACAAACAAAGTAGAATAAGTCTACTCGTACCCATATGTCTAATTCTATTCTATACTTCCATGCAGAGGTTCAAAATAATAGACCTGTTACAGGAAAATACTCAAGGGGAATCTTGTCCATGCTAATAATGTCACGTCAGATAAATGGCATGAATATGATGGAACAC
>NW_007419084.1:0-548 GCF_000475195.1 Diaphorina citri
TTTATTGTTTTTTATTTCTATTTTTAGACATCCCCAGAGAACTTCAGATTTCCTTGAGTAGGCGCCACCAATATACAAGGCCTGATTCGTAATTCAATTCAATTCTAGTTGAGTCCAATTGAAAGTCTTTGAATACATTACGACGTAGTTTTACATATTACACACTCGTACCTATCTATGTCGATGAATGGTAAATGACTAGATGCTAGCCCACTTTATAAAGTTGATCGTTTTTCTTCAAAACCGAAGACAAAAAGTCAGCTCAAGCTATCTAATATACAGTGTGTCCACTTTTAATGTGCGCCATAGGAAAAATACATGTAAAAACAGTTTTTCTTGTCTCAAAAGTCCCCATTAAGTATTTTAGTTAAACCAAATATGTTAACTCATGTATTTTTATCTGAGGAATTCACTGGTGGTGATTTCATACACCTGGGACTTACAGTTAAAAAGTTAAGGGTTCGAAATCCGAGAAATGTGTTATGTTTGAAACTCAACATTTTTGTACAATTGGATACTCTATTTTATGTATTTTTTCACGAGAAATT
>NW_007419085.1:0-548 GCF_000475195.1 Diaphorina citri
CACGAACTTATCAAACGACCCTCGTATCTATGTACATAGCAGATCTGTTATGCTTTTTGTCTCAAGAGATTTTTCAATCTCTTGGCACGGCAAATTTGGCAACACTGGTTTCTACTTTTTTGCAGTATCTCCCAGAAAGATGTGTCTACATTACAGTATTTGCAGTCAACCAAAGTTAAGTCTATTGATATCGACTGGAAAGTGGAAAACTTCTAAAGTAGGAGAAATCGAAAGGATTTTGTTTCAATGCAAGAAATTATTAAAGACCCCACTGGGGTCACTCCAGCCTTAATGACTGGTAGGAACTACTTTCTAATTTTCATGTTTTTATGATACCATCATTAACTTGGTCAGTGGTGTTGTGTCTAGCCCTTTTTCATTTAGAAGGGTTGGTTGGGATGTGGACAAGACTTCAAAAGACTCCCTCTTGAGCAGGTGTGCTCACCTGTTGTCATTTCCGCTGGTATGCCTGTGATTATCATGTTATATCCTTAGAAATAATTCGTCTGGATGACACATTAACCGAAACAAGAGTCTTCTGGTTTGAG
>NW_007419086.1:0-548 GCF_000475195.1 Diaphorina citri
GTTTCTAGTAAAGGTTGTTCATATTAGTAATTATTAGAAAGCTATAAAGGGCAGAACTTGTAAGCGCTAGGTCGCGGGATCGATTCCCGCCCGGGGCGGATTTTATACTGATGGTATAATGTTCGTTCTCGGAACGGCTGGCTTTTTCCAATCCTGTCTTCCTTCTCTCTTCGATTTCGGGACGATAAGACCATAGCAGTTACAGTTCTCTCTATCAAACCTCTTGAGAGAAAAAAAAAAACTCTGTGAGAACCTGGTATTACCTTGAATTTTCCCTTTTACCTATTCTTCCTTACCCACTCCGTTCATCCTCGTTTCCTTCTCCTTGTTCCTCTCTTTCCTCTCCTTTTTTCCTTGTATATCCCCTCCTCTCTTTTCTTCACTTCCAAAGAATACTCCTTTTCTCCTCCTTCTTGATACAGTTCGCTCTCCTCCTCCTTCTTCTTCTTCTTCTTCTTTTTCTTCTTCTTCTCGTCTCTCTCCTCCTCCTTCTTCTTCTCTTCCAAAAACACCTCCAAACGGATTTGTCTTCTGCCTAATCACCAAAT
>NW_007419087.1:0-548 GCF_000475195.1 Diaphorina citri
AAATCCTGAATATCATCTAAATCAGCTCACACAATGTGGGATCATTAATTGCGAAGAAGAACGAGGAGAAAATTTCCCAAGTTTTATCAAAATCGGACTAACCGTTCGGAAATTACAGTGGAACAAACAGACATTACGAATTACGTGTATGTACCATTGTACCTGCATCAGACAAACTAGAAACAATCCCTCGACAAACTAGGAAAAACTTGGAACTTCATTCATTCGTTCAATCAAAGAGAAAGAGATGAGAGATTCAGCTGCACAGTACCTAAACTACAAAAGTAGGTACCCTTACTTCCTCAGTGTAAAGAAGTTAATCATATCCAATAATTGGACTTTAGAGTTTTAATACCTATACGTTATCCAGATGGATATGGCAGCAAGGAGTCATCAACCCAAAATGAAAGAACCAATCAGAATGCGAGAATTCCTTGCATTGTTTTGATTTGAAGCCTTTGAACACAGTTTATCACTCTTGTATTCGCATCATCACAGGAGCATTCAGAACATCACCAGTGCCGAGTTTATATGTTGAAAGTGGACAG
>NW_007419088.1:0-548 GCF_000475195.1 Diaphorina citri
TATCGTCCCGAAATCGAAGAGAGAAGGAAGACAGGATAGGAGAAAGCCAGCCGTTCCGAGAACGAACATTATCCCATGTTTATACGCGACCTGAAAAACATGGAGAAGTCATGGAATCTGAAAAGCTTACAAAAAGTCATGGAAAATCGTAAAAATTTAGAGAAAACCTGGAATAGTCATGGAATTTGCCACCCGGTCAATAGTGAAAAATATCCTAACCAATTTTCAAGTACAGTCGAACCTGTCGTAGTGGGAAACCTGTATAACTGGGAAAAAAATCGTGGCCCCTTCATGGCAACCTCTCTAAGCAGGACACTTTTTTAACTGGGAAACCTGGAACCTGGATAAGTGGGAAAAAATTGTCGGTCCCTTGGATTCCCACTTAGACAGGTTCGACTGTATTTCCGATTGTGGTGCGGTACATCCCCCCCCCTCATATTCCTTGATGTAAAATGTGCACTAAAATATAGCATATTTTACATAAATAAAAGGGTAGGTAATCTTAATTTTTTTCAAGTACCTTCGCGCCCGATTTTTTTTTTTTTTAA
>NW_007419089.1:0-548 GCF_000475195.1 Diaphorina citri
AGAACGGGCTCTAGTCTTGATTTTAAATCATTACATGAAAGTAAAATCAAATCAAGAATAATAATAAACCGAATATTAAACAAATTAGGTAGGTACATAGGTACTGATTTTCTTTAATCTTGATCGAATAAACTACGGGCTAAAAAATTCCCGGAGGGACGGGCCCTGCTTGTTGTATTTAACCTAATCCTATAATAACACTGGTCACTGCTCGTTTGTGCCAGTTCCTTTGGTAGCAATATTCCATGGACGTGACTTCTGCACAAGTACCGATATTTAATATTTAGCAAAAGAAAGAAACATATCACAGAGGTAGGTATAAGGATAGTGCTTGTTTATACTGCTCGGATAGAAATAAAGAGTCCTTTTTACCCAGCAGTAGGCTACTGCTATTATTGTGGTCAAATTCTCAAAGAATGTTGAGGATAAAATTCCGTATCTCGGCCGGGATTAAACCCACGCCCTCCTGTTTACCAGGCAAGCGTCTTGACCAGTACACCACCAAGGCAGTTATAGAGGTATCTAATCTAATCATTTATTTCGAAGTA
>NW_007419090.1:0-547 GCF_000475195.1 Diaphorina citri
CTTATTGATGGGAAACGTAATCCCTCTCTCTCTGTAGCAAACAGGTTGTTCCTGCCTCCCCCACGAAGGCTTCATAATTTTTATCATAGCTGGGCTGACAGCCAAATGTCTTGAATAAAAAGTGAAGCAGAGAGAGGGGGGGGGAAGCTTTCGATACAAATTGAACGCACCGAAAGCGCATGAGATGCAAATGGCGAAATGCAAACGCGAAGGCAGTTGGCAGATTCGTGCGAACTGTATCGTGACCATCATCAAGATTTAAACTGTCTGAAAATTACTGATGGTGGATTTCACCAACGATTTAATGAGAGATTTAACTAATGGGAGAATTTTTAATCATCCGAAAAGAATATTTTTATAATCTAAAAAGGAGTTTTTAATGATCCAAAAAGAGTTTTTAGTGATCCAAAAAGGAGGAGTTTTTTTAAAAACTCCTGTTTCGATATTCTTATTATTTACTAAAGGTAGGTACTGGCTTTTTCAGTGGAAAGTACTGGAAAGGCTACATTCAGTGGAAAGGCTAAATTACCTATAGATAGCACTAAAG
>NW_007419091.1:0-547 GCF_000475195.1 Diaphorina citri
CCACAATGGACAATTAAAAACAACCAACACCGGAGCTATAACTGTAAACATACGAAAAAAGTATATATATAAAAAAAAAACATTATGTAATCAAAATTGAATATGACCTATGCGAGCAATTAAATAACGACAGGACTGTTCGGCGAGCGACAAGATAAATTTATCGCCTGGATGGTATGATACCAAAAATACCAGTGGTTTGTTGGTATCCAGATGGGCACCCATCTGGGCAATTTCGTTCTGTTGGCCTTTTCCGGCCCCACTCAGGCTGGGTGAGCTTAAGTTGAGTAGGCGGGTAGCTTGTCGCCAAAACCTCCCTTCGAAGCGACAAGTTACCCGCCTAAAAATTTTAGCAGTTATGTATATGTACAGTGACATTATTTATACACTTTGAAAAAAGTGATCGCCGTTCTGTCGTCAATAGAGCATCTTTTTCTTGGTGCACTTTTACACGGAATGTTTTTCTCTCTCATTGAATCGAGATAAAAACAAACACAATCAATAATATCCAGTAGCAAACACAGCAACTTGTATTATCCACCATACT
>NW_007419092.1:0-547 GCF_000475195.1 Diaphorina citri
GAGCGAATAAAAACAATGCAAATCGATCTAACCATGGGCAAAGTGATGTCAACGACTTGTGAGGAATTAAAAACATTTAAATGAATTCTGAATATCATATTATCATGAGCCAAGATGCTATCAGACAGTTTCAGAAGCTATAAAATGGAGGTTTTATAGAACCTAATGTACATAATATTATATGTACATACCAGACCTGTCATATTCTATCTACTGTTCTGTTCTAGGTATGTCGAACCTCTATTCAATAAGTTCAACAGAATTCAGTGACAAATTTTGCTTTTTTTGCAAATCAATGAGGGAATACATAATATAGGTAGGTAGGTATGTTGTAAATTCAATAGATGTCTACGAATAAAATTCTTTGATAAATATGGTTTGACTGAACAACATGAAATCACGAGGCTATAAGCAGAAAAAATTCGGATAGGTAGGTAAATAGAAATTTAAATTTGGCATAATTAGGGGATTTTTTAGATTGCGCGGATACCAAGGGGGAAAAATATGCCAATAAAAAGGTCTGCAAGTCAAGCCAGAAAATTCCAAG
>NW_007419093.1:0-547 GCF_000475195.1 Diaphorina citri
ACCGCAGGCATACCTGCGGACTTAGAAGTATTTACCTAAACTACACAATGTTACCAATCAAACGAAACGCTTTTGAGAAAGCAATGAAATGGGGGAATGACTGAAAACTGTTCTGCACGGGGAAAAGTAAAGAGTCCAGCAATTAGGACTGATAATAGCACTAAACAAAACAGAGCCAGCCATAAACCACACAACGTCGGAGTCATAAATTATGGGATGGTACTCCCCGGGTAATTAAAGTTTCCCACAGTTAAGTAAACATAAAGCAAGAAGCAATGAAATGGATGTGGTTTCTGAGTACTGTCACCCAACAAAGTAAAACAGAATTAACACAATAGGTGGTAATAAAACCTCCTGGATACTTGGGAGTTTAAAGTTTCATGTTACATCGTACCACTGAATCCTAATCGTTGATCCAAGCTTGTAACAACAGCGAGAGATGCAGTATGACCAAAAAGCATATGAAAGAATAGAAAAGATGACTTGTGAAGGTGTAGATACCAATATAATATGTAATGATCCATGACGAAACTCAGTTCGACCTCTT
>NW_007419094.1:0-547 GCF_000475195.1 Diaphorina citri
GACTATCAGAGGAGGCAGGCCTCATCACACGTCATGGATTTACACCAGCGCTTCCCAAACGGGTTCGGCGGAGCACACCACAATTATCCTATCTAGATTTAACAACAATCGTATTATTAAAGTTTTATTAATGTACCGTAAAGGTCCGACACACACCGTAAGCGCAGCAGCGCGAACCCAGTGTCGCCCATCCGCACGCGAACCTAACCCAAGGTGATAGGGAAACTATAGAGTCCCCACCACCCCACAGGCCCGGCCCCGCAGGTGAATAAGCGCCACCAGCCCGCGCAACAACGTCGCCAATGTGCAGGGAGCTCCCTAGAGTACTAAGTTTGCCTACATAAAGTTGGGTTCACACGCCCAAGCCACCCGCACACACCGGCCCGCGCATGCCGCTCTATTTGATTAGCACAAAACTTAGCCCGCGCAACAACGTCGCCAATGTGCAGGGAGCTCCCTAGAGTACTATGTTTGCCTACATAAAGTTGGGTTCACACGCCCAAGCCACCCGCACACACCGGCCCGCGCATGCCGCTCTATTTGATTA
>NW_007419095.1:0-547 GCF_000475195.1 Diaphorina citri
AGTGTCATAGATGTAGGGCTTTCAATCATGTTAACGATTCAGACCTAAACTTTATTATCACTTGTGGGACCATAATATGCAAACTATTATACGCGCTTTGTTATAAAAAATGATGAATGGCGAACAGTCTCAGTGAAGACTTTTAACCAGATAGTAACGAAATTGTAATTGATACCAGACAAAGAAAAGAAATGTATAGGTACTCCAATAAAGTCTAGGAACCCATATGTATAGTGGCGATTAAGGATCAGCTCCAGAAGAAGCTGTGTTCATATCCTCACATAGGACAAGCATTACACTAAAACATCTCAATAAAACAATCTCATTTTTTCCCTCGTTCCCCCCACGTTTTCCCCCATACAAAAAAAAAGTGACAAAGCCCCGTTACCTATAAGGCACCGGCACTAACGTTACAACACAACTTTATCATTCAATTCCATGTTAATGTCACTAATGAAATGTCAAACTTAATCGACATGGTTCTCCTTGGTCACATTCGATACAAAAAATAGCATCCACCTGTTTGAAGAAAATAGCTAGATGTTCC
>NW_007419096.1:0-547 GCF_000475195.1 Diaphorina citri
CAACGTGTCTAAAATTATCTGTGGATGTAGCATTTGTTCAATGAAGTTATGTACCCACCTGGTATTACAGTAATTAATATAAAATATTTAAAACAAAAAATATGGTTTAGCTCGAATTTTTAATTTATTTGTTATAATTTTGTTACCCTGGATTTACATTCTCCTGTCGACTTTGCCAACTGTATGCTAGTCCATTTTGAAAAGTCCAGGGGTCTTCAATTTTATGTTGACATCCATTGTGGTTCAGTTGATCGGGCAAAAAGTTCTCTTTTTGTCTCAACGTGTGGTTTACAGTGTCATATCTAAAACCAACATAAGACTGTGTGTCCGCCCGATAATGTAAGTACATCTACTAACTCGTCCTTTTACTTCAGTATACACTATACAATCATGTTTGTATGCACAAGTGAGTACATACAGTCATACAATGTACATGTTTGTATGTACAATTACATAAGAAATACATACATGTACAAATACATAAGAAATACATAGGTGTACAAAGTAAATGTAGTTGCATTCAGACTGTTGAGATTGCACAGGCATT
>NW_007419097.1:0-547 GCF_000475195.1 Diaphorina citri
TGTTCTTCCACAGGGTATTGTTGATCGTCACATGCCTCAATATTATTGAGTTGATTTCGTGTGGCTCCGGTGGAGATAGGGTAAGTGTACCATTTATTCGCCCACCTAAAAAACGTACCATTTATTGGCCCACCTGTGGGTCTACGCTACATAAGTCTGAACTGGACGAACTTTTTCAAGATCCAATTTTAACAAAAGAAAGGGCTTAAAGAATGCTATCGAACCAAAGGTATTCCAAAATTGTAGTCATAAAAACAAAAATTAGAAAAATCAAAGTTTCTTCCTAAAAAAAGATTTAGTCGATTTTTGCTAAAATCTAACCGTTTTTCTTAAGGATTCATATTTACGCCTTAAGGTTTCTACACGTTATTTTTTCATTATTATTTAATCTTGAGATATCTATGATAAATTAGACAATATTCCACGTCTTTTGGTTAAAGTATCAATTTTTTATTTTTAATACAGACCTTTTAAAAGGCATGGGCCAATAAATGGATCAAAAGTTTAGCCATGTCCCTAATGTTCGCCCCATGGGCGAACAATTGGA
>NW_007419098.1:0-547 GCF_000475195.1 Diaphorina citri
TTCCTCCCAATACTTATGGTATCTTTATTACAAAATGATATAGTTGATAGATACTTCTTTGAAATGTATTTATTGCATATGATGACTGTATTAAAAGTTATTTTTTGATGAATGTATTAAAAGTTATATTTTAATTAATGCTATAAAAGTTCTGAAAAGATCCTACCAGCATGGATTCTTTGGAGATTTATCAAATCAACTCTATAACTCTATCAATGAATATCATTACACCTTTACCAGCACTGAACACAAATATCCTAACCCAAGACAAATACTCGTAGAACAATAGGAAGAGCATCTCCACTCTATGTTACAAAACCCTAAAATGACATTCGTTAGTGACGAAAAGTAGTTTCAAATTGGATCACAATGGTCATTGGTGAATCTTGAAAAATCTCAAGCCAAAAACTCAACCTATAAAACGATCCATTTTCCTCTGTTGGGCACATTTGGCACCTGGACTAACACCGCTAAATTCTACACGTTCAGAGAGCCAAGTCTTGGGCCAAACAATTAAAACTCGAAGAAGCCTTACGACAATCCACAG
>NW_007419099.1:0-547 GCF_000475195.1 Diaphorina citri
CTTTAGCAATCTGGTACGGTGTCATCGCGTAACGCTTCAAAAGAGACGGGTCCGGGAAGGGTAAAATTAGGAAGGTATTTTTCAATAGTTTTATTGAAATGAAGTTTGGAAAGGTTAAAATTGAAAACTACCCTTTTGAAAAACCACCCTATCCAAAGATAGGTATATAGCCCGGCAGGTTTTTGTTCTTTTTCCTTTCTTTTTTTTTACCATTTAATTTATAGGATTTAGCTAACAGTATTTATATATATATATAAAAAATGTAGGCATATTCTCATTTTTCAGCGCCTTTAGCAATCTGGTACGGTGTCATCGCGTAACGCTTCAAAAGAGACGGGTCCGGGAAGGGTAAAATTAGGAAGGTATCAGGTAGGCATTTTTTTTATAATAATATAATAATAGTGCTTATTTATACTGCTCGCATAGGACTGAAAAGTCCCTTTACTCCAGCAGTAGGCTACTAGGAAGGTATTTCAATAGTTTTATTGAAATGAAGTTTGGAAAGGTTAAAATTGAAAACTACCCTTTTGAAAAACCACCCTATCCA
>NW_007419100.1:0-547 GCF_000475195.1 Diaphorina citri
AAAAAAAAACCCGGGCATCAACCTACCTACTTCTGCCAACAGTAGCCAACTACGCTGATAATACAGATGCCTTTTTAATCTTTTTATTAAAGCAAAACCAAACCAGCTATTGAAAAAAAAATCTATTTTGAAATAAACAACCTATTAAGAGGAACATAAAAAGAAAATTTTCAAATCCATTCACAAAAGGAAAAACCACAAAAATGAATAGAAAAGAAAAACGGTGATCAGGGGGGGGGGGGGGGGGGGAAAAGGAAAAACCACAAAAATGAATAGAAAAGAAAAACGGTGATCAGGGGGGGGGGAGAGAGAGAGACCTAGTTTAGAACGGTAGGTGAAATGATAGCAAGAAATCCAATCGGAAAATTGAAAAGAGGCAAAGAGGTCTGAGTATCAAAAGAGTACTCACTATACTTGCGAGTTGTTAGGGTTGGTTTGGCCTTTGATATGTCGGCTCAAGGCAAGTCCTACTTTTTCCTTTTACACTTTTTTGCTGACATAGTAGTTAGGAAGGGAGGTCGGTAGGACTAATAACTAAACATTTCAA
>NW_007419101.1:0-547 GCF_000475195.1 Diaphorina citri
TTTCTATTATTAGTCTTTATTATTCCTATAGGCACACACATGTAATGCTATAACCAACACATGTGACGAGGTACCTAACCTATGCCCATGGGAGAGAGAGGGGGGGGAAGGGAGGGAGAATGTACCGGCCTTTTAATGTTAATGTTATGGAAATGCAGCCTGAATAATCAAGTGATGTGTTCTCTATCTCTCTCTCTCTCTCACCCACCCACATTTTTTTTCTTCGACAGTTGGATTACTGAGGTTAAGTAACGTTGGTCGTGAAAAAATTGTTCTAGGTGTCATGATTCTACCTTGTAGGTACAATGTAGGTACACTTCAACTTCATACAATTTATACATACAGACGATATACACAGCACATTGTATAGCTCAGAATATTTGCAGGCGCTTTCTTAATTTACCACCACACCTTATCAGCTCTTATCAAAACACGTGGTAGGTATTGAAAATTTAATAAATTTATTTAGGTACCTACTTATTTTACTCTCATGATAGATAGATAGATAAGTATAGTAAGTTCATTCATGACCTAATGATCTTATTGG
>NW_007419102.1:0-547 GCF_000475195.1 Diaphorina citri
CATCCTCTCCTTCTGACACTTTCCAAACAGATCCATAGAGGCAGCTTCTACTTCATTTCTTTCCTTTCTGCTGGAATCCCTGCAGAGGAAAATCACAGCAAGACAGATTTTACATTTATTGTCCTTATTTTTGAAGAATAAACAAGGTCAAGTAGAATTGATTGACTGGTTTTCTAAAGAAATCTCTGTGCCCGAGTGGCTATCACAATAGGTATACACCAAAGGTTCCGGGTTCAATTCCCGGCAGTCAGTTTTTTTTTTCAACTGTGTTTGGAATAAGGAGTGATTTCACAGCCAGAAGGCTTCGAATTAAAATCCCTGAAGTCCACACTATACCGATGGTTACCTACCATCAATCCTAGCCAGGATGAGATAGGATATGCCATAAAATTATCAATCAAACTAGCTGAAGAGCACTAGGCCTTGAGGACTGCCACTAAAACTCTTCCACAGTAATAATAACTAAGGATTTGCTCCAAAACAAAAAGTTTTGTCGGGACCGAGAATCGAACCCGCGGACTTTCTCTATGACTCACCTCTCCCCCAT
>NW_007419103.1:0-547 GCF_000475195.1 Diaphorina citri
TTTCCACAAGTTTGGCCATGCCTCGGGATGAACTAGCGGGATTCCGGAGCGAAGCGACGGAATTCAGCTAGTACCTTAATAAACCTTGTGCAGTCAAAATGTTCCCCTCCTAATACATAGTCCATTGAATAGAGAATACAGGGTCTTTGGAGAAGACAGGATCTTTATTATCATGTAGCAGCGAAAGATAAACATTTGAAACCTTGGCACAGCACTTATACAGCACCATAATATGTTTCTGGTAGGGACTAAAAGATCCTGTCATTCCGAAACAACATTTCACTAAAAACCCACTTCAAATGTTTGAAACCATATAACGTTCTTATGCAGCAAGGTTGCGTAGATAATGCATTTGAAGCCTACGCACTCAAATTAAGAAATTAACTCCTCTTCTAATTCATATGTTCGTAGTTCTAGATTCCGCTAGGTCCCATGAAACACTCTATCAGATATCAGATAGAGTCTATTTAATCTTAAGGAAGACTCCCCTGTGATTGCTTGATTAATTCGATTATACGCAAGCTTAGTTGCTCAGAGTAACATACTA
>NW_007419104.1:0-547 GCF_000475195.1 Diaphorina citri
CTACTTAACCTGCCTGTCTTTCTTCTTACTTACAAGCTATACCTACTTAACCTGCCTGTCTTTCTTCTTACTTACAAGTTATACCTACTTAACCTGCCTGTCTTTCTTCTTACTTACAAGCTATACCTACTTACCTGCCTGTCTTTCTTCTTACTTACAAGTTATACGTATGTACCTACCTACTACCTAAATGCCTTCCTGTCTTCTTCCCACTTATATGGGTACCTATACCTACCTAATAAAACCTTGGTATAGCTACCTAACTACCTATGTAGATAGTCTTGTACCTACTTGGCTTTCTTCTTAATGGAACCAGAAAATTATAAGGGATTTTTCTTTTTTCTTTCTTTTCCTTTTCTTTCTCTCCTTTTCTCATTAGAATTTTACTTTTCCTGTGACCATGTTCCTCTTAGGTTTGAGGGGATTTTTTTCCATTGAAATCTTACAACTTTCTTTAACAGGTTCTCTTTAACCTACTTCTGTCAAAAGCAGACACTTTTTTGTAGCTGAAAAAAGCGGAAAGAGGACTGATTTTTTTTTCCACCTC
>NW_007419105.1:0-547 GCF_000475195.1 Diaphorina citri
CCCTCGCCTAGTGGTTACCTTCCACTCAAGAGTCCAAGATAATTCCTCTGATAGAAATACAATAACAATAGATTCGGTTGAATATTTCATATGGGTTACGATTTTACCTTACTCTAACTCTGAATTATCTATGATTTTACCTCACACTTAACAATCGCAGGAAACAATTTGGCTCATGTTCAGCTACTCTAAGATCTTTGAGAATGATATGAGATCGCTTTGCCAACATACTTAGTACGTACTTCGCGGAAAATGAGGATAGTATTTACTTCGCGGTAAAGGAGCATAGTACCTAAATACTTCGCGGTAAAGGAGGCTATAGTACCTACATACTTTGCGGTAAAGGAGGATAGTAGGTACTTACCTACTTCGCGGAAAAGGAGATGAGGGGAACGGTGAGAGAAGGGGGGGAGAGAAAGGAAGAAAGAGAGAGATGGAAGGCGGTAAAGAGAGTGAGCAAAGGAGGGAGGGAGAGACAGAGAGGATAGAGTGAAGGAGTGAGAGAGACCAGAGAGAGAAGAGGGAAGAGCAACAGACTAGAAAGGGA
>NW_007419106.1:0-547 GCF_000475195.1 Diaphorina citri
CAGCTTCATCTTGGCTTTGCATACGTCTATGACAAACACCACGTCGTCGATGGTGATGGAGGTCTCGGCAATGTTGGTCGATAGAATGATCTGAAAATCCACATTCAAATCGGTCATTTCTATAATACACGTTAAAAAAAAGACATTTCACATTTCCTTTCTATTCTCCTTCCGACTGATTAATCGATTGTTAATTTTGAATGGAAAAGTAGCACATACTAGAATCTAGATTAAAGAAGACCTAAAACTTCAGGTCGGGTGTTTATAAAATTGAAACACATCGCATGCCTTCGGAGAAAATTTATTTATAAAGGGTCTATTTTTTTTACTTTGCCCTTAAGACATTTCCTTTCTATTCTCCTTCCGACTGATTAATCGATTGTTAATTTTGAATGGAAAAGTAACACATACCTAGAATCTAGATTAAAGAAGACCTAAAACTTCAGGTCGGGTGTTTATAAAATTGAAACACATCACATGCCTTCGGAGAAAATTTATTTATAAAGGGTCTATTTTTTTTACTTTGCCCTTGGAAATTTGATTTGAA
>NW_007419107.1:0-547 GCF_000475195.1 Diaphorina citri
TTACGCGGCCGGCCAACTCACCGAATTCTTTGGGAGTTCCACTCAAGGGCTTCCTTTCATACTGCCAGAATGAGACTGAAAAGTCCCTTTACTCCCGCAGTCTAAACAAGGTCTTGGGTATTTGGTACAATACAAACAATAGAACGATTTGATAGAGGAAACTAAACCTGCTAAGGTCTTATCGTCCAGAAATCGAAGCAAAAAGGAGCACAGGATAGGAGAGAGCCAGCCGTTCCGAGAACGAACCCTATACCAGTGTAGGATAAAGTTCACAAACGAGCCCAATGTAGCATTCAGTCCAGATGAATATCTACTTATTAACCAGTAGACAAGACGACAAGTCAACACAGACATTAGAGCAGAGACATATATCAGACATACCCAAGACCAACACCCAAAAACTGTTTTCCAACTTGATTCTATTAAACTGTTGAGATAAAGGGACTACATGTCCTAATTCGACAGTCTGAATAAAGCACTCGTATCTATTGGGAATGTTTTTGGGTGTTTTTGAAACAGTATGGTTTTATGGGTAAGGTCCATGGGT
>NW_007419108.1:0-547 GCF_000475195.1 Diaphorina citri
TATTCTATTCTATTCTATTATTACTTCGATTTGAATCCGGCTTTCGATAGAGGAAATGGTAGCAATGGAGATCTCATCATTCAGAAATTGGATAGGAAAGGAGGGCACGATAAGACAAAAATTGCCGTTCCTCCTCGAACGAGCCTTATAATCTGCTATAAAGTTCGCCCCAAGCAGGAATCGAACCCGTGACCTAGTGATCTACAAGGTGTGCTACTCTCCAGGCTGACAGTAGCCTGTTCCACGAAAGTAAGGAATAGGGAATAATAAAAGTGGCAAGTGTTAATTAGTGACTTTCTCTAGTCATAGGGGAACACGGGACAAAACGGTACCCCCCATTTTTAAGGAGCTAGGAAGTGCTGAGCTCTCTTGGATAAACTTACTTTTGTGGAACACGCTACAGGGCTAGCTAAAATTCCTTGAACCCCAAACCCCATTTGGAACCCAATTTGAGTCCATCCTGTATCTCACTCACTGTGAAGCCATAACATTGCATTTTGCATATCCAACCCCTTCCATACTGCATACCCACTCCCATTGCTTATTG
>NW_007419109.1:0-547 GCF_000475195.1 Diaphorina citri
TTTGGAAAAGGAGGATATGAGAAAGCCAGCTGTTCCGAAAACGAACCTCATCTGTATAGGATAAAGTTCATCTCGAGCAGTAATGGAACCTGAGTTTCAACTGACATATTTTGTATGAATGCCGGGTATTTATTAGAGTATGCAATGCGTACAACACAACAGTGGTCGACTAGAGACTACTACACCCACCCACCCACCAGACACACCTCTCTAAACGGAATATTTTCATTTGAAGCACTATGAAAATTCCCTTTGCTTACCCTGGATTAGAACTGGAAGTCTCATGTATATCAATGGTCATGTTGAGATAGTAAGACATTTGCTTGAGTATCTTCAGCTCCAATCCATCCCATTCATTTGTCTCAGATTGTACGATCTTCCCTGAGGTGTCGTGCACGAATGCTTGTCTGAAAAATTAATGCTCATTTTGCTGTACTAAGAAAAAGGAAGTACCAGCCAAGTTAGCTTGGTTTGTAGTGCGTCTGCCTTGTAAGCGCTAGGCCGCGGGTTCGATTCCCGCCCGGGGCGGATTTTATCCTGATGGGAT
>NW_007419110.1:0-547 GCF_000475195.1 Diaphorina citri
GGGGTAGACATAGGCAGGGGACTCTTCCCCGACATCATCTTATCCGGCGAGTACATCATGCTGAAAGTCATTGGAACCTGCGGTCACCCACACAATCACCCGCACAGCGAGTGTCTTAGCCCCGGCACGGTCGAAAACTGGCCCCACGGAACAAAAAGTGACCCCGAAAAACTGGTCCCGAAAGAAGAGAGTAACGAAGATTTGTCCCCGGAGAAGGGGGAAACTATTTTTATCTTTGCCCCAAAAGCGGAGAAAACTAAAATCCACGGTTCGATTAATTTCTCGGTTTGGTGATTTTCTGTGTCCGTTCGGCGTTTTTGTGTTGTTTCAGTGATTTTTCTTGGATTCGGAAGTTTTTCCTTCTTCTGTTAAGTCATATTTAATTCCAGAAGATTGTTATTAAAGTTTGAAAATCGCTTGTGCTTTATGTAGATTGTGAGTTGTTCCTTCTTCTTCGTTTAGGTCATACCTACTTGGTTTTAACGAATCGTTTTAAAACTTTGAAAACCCGTGTACTTTTGTGAGTGTTTTAAAACTCGACAAAGAA
>NW_007419111.1:0-547 GCF_000475195.1 Diaphorina citri
GTTAAAAAAGTAACTTTGAAAGGTCGAAAATTCAATTTTTATTTGCTGTTCCAATGAAAGAGTTCATAGAGTAAATGTAACGTCAGTAAATTTTGAACGGCACTAAACTAAAAAGTCTAAAAACACTATAGATACCCATCGTGTCTCATTTGCCCCGGTTTACCCTACACAATATTTTGTGCTGACCAAGTATTAATTATTTGCATTAGCTATGTAGTCGCCGTGCCAAATTAGTCACGTGTGTTCCTGCCCCCACCCTACCCTATCATGTGGCTTTATTAATTAAATTTAAGCTTAATAAAATTTGTAGAAATTTTGCCTCTTTTTTTTAGGTAGGTATATAAAAAATCACAGTAAAAGCCTTTGACGGGGAGGACGAGGAAAGCAGGGGCAATTGAACCGCTCTCCTCTTCTGACTAAAATTAAAGCACTGTTTTTGACATACCTACCTTTTTCAAGTCCACTTTTCACTTAGTTACCTAGGTACATATTTTTACATAATACTTATGCTATTTCTAAATTTTCTAAATCTAAATCTAATCTAATC
>NW_007419112.1:0-547 GCF_000475195.1 Diaphorina citri
GCCTACAGGACATTCGGAAGAAAAAAATCGTGTCGTGTGTAGTGGGAACACTCTCATTTAAATGACATTGCCTACAGGCTACAGGACATTCGGAAGGAAAAAAAAATCGTGTCGTGTGTAGTGGGAACACTCTCATTTAAATTACATTGCCTACAGGACATTCGGAAGGAAAAAAAAATCGTGTCGTGTGTAGTGGGAACACTCTCATTTAAATTACATTGCCTACAGGACATTCGGAAGAAAAAAATCGTGTCGTGTGTAGTGGGAACACTCTCATTTAAATTACATTGCCTACAGGACATTCGGAAAAAAAAAAAAAAAATGGGATGGAACTCACGACAAGTGAAAACGGGCCTGTAGGCGATAAGATTGGGTCACCGCACCGAGCCCGTGCCGAAAGACGGACGAGTGTTGTACGTGCTACGTCGAGAAAGAAAAACAAGGCGGCATATATGAACCTGTCCAGACACACGCATCATCGCCGATTACGAAACAACGACTTGCAAAGCCGGCAAGTTGTTGATGTTTATTTATTTATTATTATTGT
>NW_007419113.1:0-547 GCF_000475195.1 Diaphorina citri
AGAGAAAAACTGTAGGAGGGAGGGGAAGGGAGTAATAGGAATCTAGGTGAAAGGGAGGTAATTCTCTTGACGAAAGTTAATCATTCGGAAAATCGTTTGCTGCGGTTTTGTGTTGCTAGGATGTCCCCACCCCCCTCTTTGGAGAGGGGACTTCACCTCCGGAAAGAGAACGCTTTGATAGGCCTGTGTTCCTCCGCTTAAATTTACGTCTAGGTTAGGTACTTGCAGAGTTGTATTTGAGAACCCCTTAATTTTTCTCCTCTATTCAAAACTTACTTCATTCGTTCAAAAAGTAAGAAATGGAAACATAGCGCAGTGGTTGCTAACGGGGATATTGTACCTTTACCTACCTGCCTACCTACCTACCTGCATACCTACCTACCTACCTGCCTACCTACCTAGCAACCTATCTACCTGCCTACAGTTCCTGCCTGCCTACCTGTGTTGTTATACGTATAGAGCAGGTTAGTTACTATCCCAATATTTGTATGGGTACTAAAAAAAATACGAGTATCTAGGTACGATTCAACACCCTGGCTACCAACAA
>NW_007419114.1:0-547 GCF_000475195.1 Diaphorina citri
CTGCCTGGACATATCCTATACAGGGTGTTCCGGACTTCGGGTACATTTTTTTCCCAAGTCAAATCGCGGTGTTAACCTGTCACAATCTCACATACTGGGTCATCAACTTCTAGAGCGGTTATGTCTAAGCTTTTAAGGACGATCATGTTATACTTACCTGGTGGAAGACCTTCAACCCTGAATAAATGACAGGCAACCTGTTGTTTTAGCCCGCCACAGATATTTCTAGCAACTGTAGACTGGAAGTCAATTTGGAACGTGAAGTGTGACCTTAAGCGTCAACAAGGAGCAGGACCGTACATAAAACGGAATACTCTCTGTAATTAGGCCACTGACTGTTCTTTCCATTTCACTATTGACATATGTATTGTAAACCGCTGTAAAGCGCGGGCAAAACAGCTGGATACCTACACCTATTAGACCCTGTAAGATATTCCAGTACTGCAGGAGAACTACTCTCGCCTTCAATATTATGTATCTAACTTTGATGATTATTATATTAGCATCCTTGAAGTTTCCTTGATCATGCGGCTTGTGATCTTACTAC
>NW_007419115.1:0-547 GCF_000475195.1 Diaphorina citri
TAAAAGAAATAATACACAACAGAACAACAGTTCCGGGAAAAATGAGTACTTTCCATCTTATTTTCAAACTTGGAAGTAAGAGTTTCTCGGTTGGAAAATCTCGGAATCTTGTTCGACAAGCCACAAACAGGAATGCCAACAGTCGGAATGTTCAGGCAATTAAAGACGAAAGATACAAAGAAGAAGAAGGAAGACTGGAAGAGATGTCTAAGGAGGGCAAAAGAGATCCCCATCAAAAATGTCCCTTGACGGACCGAAGATGTGCAACGAGGGTTTAGAAAAAGTTTACAATGCTAGACTTAAGCAGAAATGCATATTTTATAACTCGGGGATATATTGCTCTGCTCTACTCTATGTCTATGCTTCTAGCGTAGAATGTTTTTGGACAAGCAGAAGATTGTAGGCCTTTGCAACTTTTCGAAAACAGTATAGCTACGGTACTACGACAGAGCGAATAGGTAGGATATACGGTAGGTATTAGGACTAATGATACCCTTGTATCCGTTTACTACCAGAAATATTCGGGTAAGATGCCGGTACCTTTGTA
>NW_007419116.1:0-547 GCF_000475195.1 Diaphorina citri
CAATTCACTCTAGCCAATATTGGATATTGGAAAACCGAAATACACTGGTTCGAAACCACCATCATACACAACACCTTCTGCATGGCAAGCAAGCGCGTTACCACTGGACCAACCGTGCCCCTTTGGCTATGTCTTTCATTCCATTTCCAGATAAAATGTTATTAACTAGTGGTTTATTGAACTATAGAAGTTACTCAGAAGAAAGGTCTTTACTTATTCAACATTTTTGTCAAATAGATCAGTTGCGCTTACTTGGATGATGTTTCAAAGTCATAGAGCAGGAAAAATGAGGACAGTAATTAACTAGTGGTTTATTGAACTATAGAACTTACTCAGAAGAAATGTCTTTACTTATTCGACATTTTTGTCAAATAGATCAGTTGCGCTTACTTGGATGATGTTTCAAAGTCATAGAGCAGGAAAAATGAGGACCAACGGAATTTTTCTTTTCTTACGACTTTTTTAAAAAAATACCGGTAAATCGTGAAGTTTGACGTCACGGCATATGCTCCCGTAGGCGATGACGTCATAATTCATGACTCCCGCT
>NW_007419117.1:0-547 GCF_000475195.1 Diaphorina citri
GGACCAAAAAGTAAATAGGTATCCGACCCGAAGGACCAAAAAGTAAATAGGTATCCGGCCCGAAGGACCAAAAGTAAAAATCCGGCGCGTAGGACCAGAAAATTTACCTTTTTTTGCATGTTACCTATCCCACATTTTTACCCGATTTCATCTCTACTACTTCCTCATTCTCGATTTTGATTTTTGTTCAGCTCAAGATCCGGCCCGAAGGACCAAAAAATAAAAATCCGGCGCGTAGGACCAGAAAATTTACCTTTTTTGCATGTTACCTATCCCACATTTTTACCCGATTTCATCTCTACTACTTCCTCATTCTCGATTTTGATTTTTGTTCAGCTCAAGCCTTCCGCACTTACTTCTAACTCTGCTGTCAAAATCCACCTCCAAAATGCTAAGCCCAGACGAATCCAAAGTTTGGTAAAAAAAAAAAAACCGCTCTAAAATCAAGCTTTACTTACCACAATGTTCGTGTTGTAGTGGGTGGCCTAACGTCACAATTTTGGCCAAAAGCTGCATTTATTCAGGAAAGCACCAAATTTGGTATGGA
>NW_007419118.1:0-547 GCF_000475195.1 Diaphorina citri
AGGTTTTTTTGGTATTCCTTTTGCTTTCAATTTTTCAAATTGACGGCATTTGGGATACCGGTAAATTATGTGTTCTACTTCTACATGCGAGTAAACCCAATATGATTCTCAATTCACTTGATTCTCATGTCAGTGTGTGAGAATGTTCCTACAATTTTTGGTCATCGAGTACCAAAATAATCCCTTCATCCTTCCTTATCCTCTACTAATACTTGGATTCACAGTTGACTGACAGGTACCTTTCCTAGGGACAGCATCCTGTCAGGCAATTGATAACCCAGGTATTGGTGGCGGTTGTTCTAAACTTCTGTAAAACGGCAGTTTACCAAAAGGTAAATTGACGTTTCTACAGGACGTCGAAAACAGCTGTCCTAGTCTGCCCACGAAACATGGATCATCTGTGTTTCATTTCGGGCTATGGCTAGCTGATGAGGTCTAATAAGTCCGAAACAGCAGTTTTCAACTCTTTTTGTATTATTTTTTGGTGTTCATTATTGAAATAAACTTCTTTTCTTTTGTTCCCAGGTCATGGTGGCAATTCAGCTGT
>NW_007419119.1:0-547 GCF_000475195.1 Diaphorina citri
TCTCTCTCTCTCTCTCTCTCTCTCTCTCTCTTTCTCTTCCTCTTCCTTTTCCTCTTTCTCTTCCTCTTTTTCTCTCTCTCTCTCTCTCTCTCACTCACTCACTCTACTCCTCTTTTTTCTCCATGATTTGCCTCTCTCCCTTCCTCTCCAATTCTTCCCTCTCTTTTTCTCTCCCTCTTTCCATCCTTCATCTTCCCCCTCATTCTCGCCGGAAGCATACCGACTATACAGAGCCTGGGATTGTTATGTATTGAATTGAATTCCAATTAATTCGCAGCCCCCCTATAACAACCCTATAGGTACAATTCACACCTGATTGTATAAATACTTGTATATCTATCTGATTCTATCTGTCTATAGCTATAAGCTATAGGTATTAGGCAGATATAAATACTTTTATATCTATAGGTATCTAGTATCTACTGATTGTTGTTCAATCTCTGTATACTTTAGATTCGTTTGATCGAGGGAATTTTTCCAATGAAATTTAATCAAGTTTTGAACTTTCTATGCTCTCTCACTTTCGTCCTCTCTCTTTCTATCTCTC
>NW_007419120.1:0-547 GCF_000475195.1 Diaphorina citri
AAAAAAACAGAAGACATGAGATAAGTCAGTAGAGTTTTCGGTCTGGGCTACCTGGTGGGAAGTCCGACAATTAACCCGTTTATAATCCCTTTGATGATCTGTGAAAGTTGGTACCTTTAGTTCTGTTACTGTTCCTGGGGTTACTGAAATAGGGTTGAAATTACCTAAAGTATCTCTCAGAATGAGATCAGAAGTCAAACTGTGAATAGTCATGGGTAATATGAATGATTACTCTTAATTTGGGAGATACTTTGAAACCTACCCCAGTATTTTACGGATGTGAATAATTTTACTAACTTTCTGAATAGAATATTTATAAATGCCTCACTAGTTAGATACCTCCTACCTTGTACTTAATAGATAGGTACCTCCTCTTCTCGTAGGTATTAGGTATTCAACATATACCGAAATAGCCTCAGACAGAATTGGTGGATAGGTAGGTATACCTAGTGGATATAGTAATACTCAACAACCAAACTACTTCTCATATCTCATCTTTAGTAGCTTTTTTTAGTACCTACATCTACATATTGTGCATCAGAGATGA
>NW_007419121.1:0-547 GCF_000475195.1 Diaphorina citri
GACTAATTTCTAGTTCAGGCATGTGAAGGCATGTCAGGCATGACTCTAGCAAAATAAAATCAGGCAATTTATGGATGAACTTTGGTCATTGATATTTGATTTTTCTAGTCTTAATTTAAAGGAAACCTCCATTTGAGGGACCTACAATTACAATTACTTTATTTAGACTGCCAAAGTAGGACTGAGGTGTCCCTTTTTGACAGCAGTTTCAATAAAGTCTCAACCTCCAGAGCTGTAACTTACTCTAGACAAACTCCAGAGCTGCAATATAAAGGGGGGAAAGGAGTAAGCTGTTAGTAAGTTAATGGAGTACATAAAAACTCATAATAATAGAGCTCACCCACTGTCATTACAGAAGATCTACCTTTTATAATATTGTCTTTTCATCTCGTAAAGTCAAAAGTGCTCCTTTACAACTAAAAACTTGTAAAATTCAACTGCTAAAATACCGCCATCAGCAACAAAAGACACAAGTTTACCGAACCCCCAGCAACTAGAATACGAACGACTAATCTGCAAAACTTTCACGACAGTATTACTTCTTATT
>NW_007419122.1:0-547 GCF_000475195.1 Diaphorina citri
TTCTGTATCAATGAAAGTGTATCGTGTACTATCACATACCAATGCATCATGGTGACAGTCCATCATCATTTGATTCTACAATACGTCACATGCACTGTACTGCGCTTTGTCTCTATCAATTAGAATCGTGTTTTCGAGTTGAAGGGATGTTGACTTTTGAAAGTTGTTTATCAATATGAGCAACAAGTATGGACGATGTACATATGTAATGAACAACCAATTCGACTACTTGAGAGGGAGATCTAAATTACTGGAGAAGATAAGATAAAGCATGTTTTGGGTAGCAGATCAAACTAATTTGAAATTTGGCCCATTTGTTCAGTTTATTGTGCAAGGTGGAGCAACAGAAGGTTGCAAAGTATTTTAAGACTGACCGAATTTATGCCATTATTCCTAGCTTTTCTTCCATGAGGACGTGATTCATTTACCTTCTCGTTAGAATCCCAAACTTGACACGATTTTACACTCACAATTGTGTGTGTATTTATCGGTTTATAATTATTCTAGCACAACTGGAACTGTGCAAAATCGTGTAGGTATGAGCGCA
>NW_007419123.1:0-547 GCF_000475195.1 Diaphorina citri
CATGAAGAAATAGCGTCATTACTTCGTTACCATTAAATCTAACTCAGTTGACAAGGTTCAAAAGTGAGAGGATTAGAAGCAAGACAGATTACTCAGTTAACTTACCTCAAGCTCGTAAATCTAGAAAAAATTAGCCATGAAAAAACTGAAATGTCAATAAAATTTGTAGATAGTATAATTGTTGACATCTGAGTCAATGGTACATTTGCATTGCACCAAATGCCCTCAGCCTTCTTAAGCCTGATCTTACCACAGAGAGTTTTCATATTTCTCCCAGTAGTCCAAAATTTTAAAATCAAGATTATCAAATCAAGTGGAAATACTTCACACACATTTCAACTTAAAATACCTACTTATTAGTATGTATTGGTAAAAATGTTGAAAGCTATTCCAAATTTTTCCCCATACTTTATTTGTTTTATGTATTTTATTTATTCTTCTTCGAGTATAAGGATATTAAAGTCACTTTTAAGATTCCATTGGGAAACCTAATTGGCGTGGCGAGGCTTTTAGTTTAAGTAGGAGGTAGAAAACAAATCATTCATTG
>NW_007419124.1:0-547 GCF_000475195.1 Diaphorina citri
GGGTACTTGCCCATTCCTCCCCTCTTCTACCCCTTTCTCTTTCAAAGTACTATACCTACGTCATTCCAGAGCAGCGGTTCCTAACATTGTGTCTGTTGGGAGATTAGCAGGCCATAAAACAAGTACTTTAGCAGTTCAAGCTGTAGAACCTAATCGGAAAAACGGCCCCATGAGGTCCTGTAAGAAAAAGTTAGGTACAACTGAGATTTAAAAAGGAAGGTTCAAGCTAAAATCATTCAAATAATATTTGGACAGTTAGACCACATTTCGTTTAGGTAGGTAATAAGAAATGAACATTAAACTACGAAAACAAACGAAAGAAATACCTACACCAAAAGGTAAATCAATAAAAATAGAACATTACGAGAAAAACTTCACCTCTAAAATTTTGATATGAAAGAAGCCTCCAAAAAACGACCACTTTTCTCCAATCCTCCAAATAGGGTAGCTGTCCCCATGGCGGGAACCACTGCAAATTACCCTATTTTAATCCTATTATGTTATCTTTTCTAAAGAGTTGCAAAACACCTCCACTAATCTCTTCCGC
>NW_007419125.1:0-547 GCF_000475195.1 Diaphorina citri
ACAGCCACCCTGTTTCATTGGGCATGAAATATTTATCAGTAATTCATACGTTAAGTCATAAACAGAGAAAATGAGAGATGGAATGAGATATGTGGAAAATCGAGGGGGGAAGAGATGGGGAAAAAGAGATATGGAAAAAATTAAAGTTAGTATCATAATAATAAACGAAGAAGGAGGAGGCGGAGGAGCAGGAGGAGGAGAAAACGAAGAAGGTGGAGAAGAAGAAGTGGAAGAAGAAGAAGAAGGAGAAGAAGAAGAAGAAGAAGAAGAAGAAGAAGAATATGATGAAGAAGAAGAAGAAGAAGAAGAAGAAGAAGAAGAATATGATGAAGAAGAATTCAGCAAATAGCATGGGCGGGAATACGAGGAATCCTAAATTATCTCGTTCGGATTTTTCTAATGTTCTCAATTTTCGAAGGTGCTGAAAAAATGAATGAAGATACGAAGATTATTATTATTGTTATCAAAGATAATAAGCAGGAACCATATAGGTAAGAAAGATATAAGATATAGGAATAAGGCCGCGGGTTTGATTCCCGCCCGGGGC
>NW_007419126.1:0-547 GCF_000475195.1 Diaphorina citri
AAATATTTCATTTGCCAGCATTATCATCTATCGCAGATAACCGTGGTGTTAGTTTAATGATAAGGATAACTTACTGTTCCAGTCGAGTTTTGTCATTAATGCAATTTATTCCCCGTGCCTCTGAGAGCTCCGTTGACTTATATCTTTCGCCATTGTCGTAAATTTGCAGGAAGAGCAAGTGACCTTTTTTTTCTCATGCTGAAATGTAGAATGAATAAATGAGATGGTTTGGATGTGAATGCACTGGTGTTCTTGTGAAATATGGCGGGGAATTATTTAAGAACTTCAGGGAAGTAGCTTCTGCTGACGTCCTGTCCATCTAGATTCCGAATAGTTTGGTTATCGTACTTTTTGTGACATGTGTAATCGTAACATCTTCATTTTTTCCAATATGTGACATAGTTTTATGACATCCAAGATTTAATATTCCCTGATATGTGGTGTAATATCTTCATGTACCCTCTTTTCGTTGCTTGTGCTACAGCTACATTTTTAGGTGAACAATATAGTCAAAAACCAATCCAGCTAATTTTCTCAAAATAATATT
>NW_007419127.1:0-547 GCF_000475195.1 Diaphorina citri
TTTACTTACTCTACTCAGCAAGTAAAACCTTCAACTGTTACCCAAATACAAAACAACGGATCCAAATGAATCATCAATAAAATAATTCGAAAAGCATCTTCATTCTCTTTTGTTTTAGAACTTGAAACTTTGACAAAATATATTATGCTTTGTGTGTATTCCGTGAAGGATGGAAAATAAAGTAATTAAGTTACAAAACATGGAAAACTTTCTCTTGAGGAAATGAGGTCAACATTGGATTTCAATAAAAACAGATCGGGGGGAGATGGTACGTAGTTATATTCCGTTTGAATGGTTCTGAGATATTTAAAATCCCATCCTTATTCCTCTTCTTTTTTTATCCTTCTGCATCATTTCAGACTCGTTTGTATAGCTACTTATATTTTTCAGAATTTGTTGATTTGTTGGAATATTTAGCTTGAAATTTCAGTTTACTGGAGAATAATAATCATACCCAATTCTGGGTTCTCTGATCTTCGTCGTATTTATTTTATTAATTTGATATTTTATTAATTAATCCAGGGTATTTTTACTTTCTATTTTCGTC
>NW_007419128.1:0-522 GCF_000475195.1 Diaphorina citri
TGATGTCTTGGATACTGCACCCGCTGAGGAATAACTGACGCCCAACTTGGGACTCTGAGCTGGCTGTGGTTGAGGGGCAAACTGTTGTGGTTGGGAAGCAAACTGCTGAGGTTGAGGGGCAAACTGCTGTGGTTCAGAGGCAAACTGTTGTGGCTGAGCGGCGAAAGGCTGTGGTTGAGCGGAAAATGGTCGAGGTTGAACGAATGGTTGTTGTACTTGTTGTTCTTGAGGGGCAAATTGCAATTGTTGGGCTTGAGGAGGTTGGAACTGGAATGGAAGTGGTGCTTGCTGCTGGAGAGGTGTGATTGGGGCGGGTTGTGGAGGAGGTGTTGGGTTTTCTTGGGCAGCGTAGATCATTCTGTATTTGTAATCTTGTTGGAAAGCTGGGTCAGCAAATCCTTGGAGGGATCTCAATTGTTGTCCTGCTTGTGGTTGCTGAGGTTGGCCTGGTTGGGGTTGAGCTTGTTGCTGGTACAACACCTGAGGTAGAAGTTGCTGCTGTTGGTAGTACGCTTGAGGTTG
>NW_007419128.1:7801-10824 GCF_000475195.1 Diaphorina citri
CGGTACCCCAGAAGAAATTATCTCCGAGGAGCTTGACAAAAAAGTTTCGCTTACACATAGACAAATTACTCGAGTTAAATTTACGGTCTCAGGCTTTACAAGACATGAAGAACTCCACTTAAAATTATATGTATCCATCCTTGCAACCAGGATTTAAAGATTCCAAGCTACTCCGATGTCCAGTTTGTGAAAAACGGTTCAGTGCCGTTTTCTGCTGACATACCGTCCTTTTTTACATAAAGCGGCCCTTCTTCCATAGATCGTCTTTGAAATGTTCCCATCTCTAGTCTCTAGGGCTCTCAACCACATGTATGCGTAGCATGCTAATCTCTTTGAAAGGAAATGCTGCCTTTATCTTCCTCGCCTTTGAATTTTAATATGAAGATGATACATTTTATTTATTTGCCGGAGGTGTTCACAAACCGAGTCATACCTACCCTGAATAACGTTATAAAGTTATACCTACCCTGGATACGTTATAAAGTTATAACTTATAACATACCCTGGTTGTGAGGTTATATACCTAATCTTGTGAAGTTGCACATACTCTGGGGACAAGACAGGACGTAGGAAAAGTAATTAGCCAAGTTCTGACGGTTTTTTGATGTTGGATGAATGATGTATCATGGAGATAGGTAGGTATACTTCATTCATTAAAAAAACTTCGTGAAAGTATGTACACATTAATGTTTAGATACTAACGTATTGAAAGGTAGGTACAAAATCAGAATTATCTAACTAAAGGCACGTAACTTTTTTTTTTTGTTTTTAATCCTCATGAAAATAACATTGACAAAGCCCTAATACTGTCTAATACACCAACCTTTTCACTCTTTCATCTAAGGAGCCTATGAACTTTTTCATCTAAGGAGCCTATGAACTTTTTTCATCTAAGGAGCCTATGAACTTTTTTCATCTAAGGAGCCTATGAACTTTTTTCATCTAAGGAGCCTATGAACTTTTTTCATCTAAGGAGCCTATGAACTTTTTTCATCTAAGGAGCCTATGAACTTTTTTCATCTAAGGAGCCTATGAACTTTTTTCATCTAAGGAGCCTATGAACTTTTTTCATCTAAGGAGCCTATGAACTTTTTTCATCTAAGGAGCCTATGAACTTTTTCATCCAAGGAGCCTATATGAACTTTTTCATCTAACGAGCCTACGAACTTTTTCTTTTCCTTCTTGTTCTTCTTTTTAATCTCAAAGAGATGTTTCTCAAAGGAGAATTTTTTTCAGGCTTTGTTGGTTAGGTTTAATTACATAGGTACCTACATAACTACATATACTGAGTGAAAGGATTGAGAATTTATACTTATCTCTTAACGAATTTCAAGTATTTTATCGTATGGCACAAGCAAAGAGAAAAAGGATGGAAAACTTGCTAAAACCTAAAACTTGTGTCACAACAACTAAGTTAAAAGTTTTCAATACTCAATTGTAACGTATTTATCTAGTGATGGGATTTTTTTTTTATTTATTTATATTTTTAATTTGACTAGATTTTTCCAACATCGATTGGAAAAATGATCATTGAATAGGAGGAGAACAAACAACATTCTGATTTTGAAACAACTACACCTGAAAGTTGGTGGTGAAATGCGGTATAAATTTGCACAGAGATCATTTTTTGTTCTAGCCAACTGGAGAACCGATATACAGACCTAATCATACTCAACTTGCTGGAAAATTTCCAGAGGGGTCCAATTCATGAAAAGAGTCAGTTTGGGTTCAAATATTTTCAAATTGAGGGAACTACAGGACCTTTTAAAGGCCTCGAAACTATGTATGTACTTAGCTACCTACAGATAGTAGTGTTAAGCATGTTATGGTTATGTCTGGCTTACATCAAAAGTACAGTTCGAGTATAATTTGGCAAGAACACATTTTTCCCCGACTGACTTCCTTCATGAATTGGGCATTAGGTATTTGAACTATCATCAGATGTCATCCAGAATCATTTTGTTCTCTCTTCATTCAGAGGTTTCCCTCAAGAACCATCCTAGAAGGAATAGCTAGCTCCAAGCCCGGTGAATGATGTCTTGGATACTGCACCCGCTGAGGAATAACTGACGCCCAACTTGGGACTCTGAGCTGGCTGTGGTTGAGGGGCAAACTGTTGTGGTTGGGAAGCAAACTGCTGAGGTTGAGGGGCAAACTGCTGTGGTTCAGAGGCAAACTGTTGTGGCTGAGCGGCGAAAGGCTGTGGTTGAGCGGAAAATGGTCGAGGTTGAATGAATGGTTGTTGTACTTGTTGTTCTTGAGGGGCAAATTGCAATTGTTGGGCTTGAGGAGGTTGGAACTGGAATGGAAGTGGTGCTTGCTGCTGGAGAGGTGTGATTGGGGCGGGTTGTGGAGGAGGTGTTGGGTTTTCTTGGGCAGCGTAGATCATTCTGTATTTGTAATCTTGTTGGAAAGCTGGGTCAGCAAATCCTTGGAGGGATCTCAGTTGTTGTCCTGCTTGTGGTTGCTGAGGTTGGCCTGGTTGGGGTTGAGCTTGTTGCTGGTACAACACCTGAGGTAGAAGTTGCTGCTGTTGGTAGTACGCTTGAGGTTGAAGATGCTGTTGTTGGAAAGCAGGAGACTGGAAGTCGTATTGAACTGGTTGGAACTGTAAGGACGCTTGGGCTGCATCAGGTTCAGCTCTGTAGTATCTGGATGGTTCTGGATTATCGTCACTCTCTTCTTGTACAGGTTTGATGACTTCAGGCTGAGCGAAGTACTGTTGAAGGCCCTCGTTGTAGAAGGCTTGACCGTTGATCTCTGCAGAAATGACCGCCAGAATCAACACATGTGCGAGAGTTTGGATCTGAGAACAAAAAAACCAAGTGATAGCATTATAACCTTGATGCCGTCTAGTGTCAGAGGTTATCAATCCAGTCTATAGCGTTTGCTAGTCGTACTGTCATAGTTTAATTATTTATTGAATGGACCTACCTATAGATTAAAATCATATTGACACTGAGTTTCACTAGATACAGGCTGATCATGATCACGATATCGTTTCATGGACAACATTTTAAAAT
>NW_007419129.1:0-547 GCF_000475195.1 Diaphorina citri
TTTACCAGGCGAGCGCCTTGACCACTACACCACCGAGGCAGGCTTATCACGGAACTTGAAATTTTCTTTTCAGAACTCATCTTCTATTAGCCTTTCGACCTACTGGCTATGGATGGAAAATGGAAAAAGGTATCCAACCAACAGGCCATAAAAGCCTTAAAAAAAAAGTCAAGTACCTACTATATATTTAGACAGACCACTTCTCGTGACAAGCAGTGGTTTTTTTTATGTCCCCCATGTCCTTATCCTTGACCGTACAGAGACCTTGATTTCCCCCCAATGTTGGCTATCAATAAACTCAGGCTACTTTTGGAAGGTTAAGGTTAATATGTACACAGTAGTACACACTTATAAGGGAAGTGGTATTGTGTTTTGTGTCAGTCAAGGAAAGTGGTTTTCCTCCCAAGATAGGTAAAAAATGGGAGAAAAAATTAATTAATCAACCATGTAGCATGTATCCTAATTTGTGAAAAAGGTATCCAACAGGAAATTCATTTCACACAAGCTGGATTTTAGGGCGTTTTGAAGTTTTGCAAAGAGTTTTTTT
>NW_007419130.1:0-547 GCF_000475195.1 Diaphorina citri
ATGAAATCATCCCCGTGACAAGAATCAAACCCGCGATCTAGCGCTTACAAGGCAGACCTTCCAAGCTAACTAGACTAAACTCTGATCTATATTGAGATAATGTCCTTCATGTATTGGACATATTTTTGTCACGATCAAAATCGGAAAAATCGTTTGGGAGTTTATAGCGAAATAAATCAACTTGCAAACTCATTTACAGTCAGACAAATTGCAAAATAGTCGAGTTATAACTTGGAACTCGATTCTTCCGTTATATGTAACGGGAATCCGAGCTGGGAAGATCTAAAAAGGTACAATACAAACCCGAAAACTGTAGGTCACATAAATATGTAGTCCTTTGTGCCTAATGACTGGGGTCACAATCTGGGGTTCAAAGTTTGAAGGTGCCTTATACAGTGTTCTTACTGTCTCATCCCGACACAGTGGGATTTTTATCAATTTTCGGGGATTTTTCGGGTCTGACTGGGATAAAAAGGATTTAGGGATTTTAAGGGATTTTTAACAATTTTAAGGGATACCTAATAATTTTTATTTATCTAATAAAATA
>NW_007419131.1:0-547 GCF_000475195.1 Diaphorina citri
CATACCAAGTTTACCGAAGACGGAGCAGGATTGCCTTTGTTTTAATGTTGAAAAAAGTTGGGAATCTCTTATCTAGACATGTAGGTCTGTACATAAACATCAAACTATAGCCATTTGCACCGAGGTCTGCTACAGAGAAAATAATTTCGGGGATCGAACCTTGAACTTTGCAATGCTCTCGTCCGTTATCGATCAGATTAAAAAAAAAAAAAATGATAACAAAAACTAATTGCAAAGAATCACCACCCAGTGTTTATATGTTTAATTATTAATTAACCGGGAAATGTTTGATAACAAAAACTAATTGCAAAGAATCACCACCCAGTGTTTATATGTTTAATTATTAATTAACCGGGAAATGTTTCAAGATAAGTGACTCATCAGATTAATACTTGGGATTGGGAGTCATTGTTTTCCAAGATAAAATAGAAACAGTTGAAATAATGACCTCTAAAAATAGCGATAAACTGATAAAAATAATGAGTTTTGCCAAGTAAACACCGAAACAGAGGCAAAGAAAATTTAAAAAAAGTTTTGCTTGGTTATA
>NW_007419132.1:0-547 GCF_000475195.1 Diaphorina citri
AGCCCGTTCTCCCTTCATTCCCAATATAATGTTTAAGTCACCCATCCATTTATTGGCCTTGCTCGGCGTAGCTTAACAGAGGTATACCTTTTTATTGCTATCGTAATAATAAAGGAAGGACGGGCTAAAAATGTGCAATAATCTACTGATTATTCATTTAGATATTTGAATGTTTTATGTTTCAGTTTTCAGAAGAAGAGTACACATTGGAGGATTTACTTCAATATTTAAGTCGGGATGATGAGACAGACGACACTGAAGCGAATACAATAGTCCGTCTCTTATACCTTTTTATTGCTATCGTAATAATAAAGGAAGGACGGGCTAAAAATGTGCAATAATCTACTGATTATTAATTTAGATATTTGAATGTTTTATGTTTCAGTTTTCAGAAGAAGAGTACACATTGGAGGATTTACTTCAATATTTAAGTCGGGATGATGTGAGGAAACTGAATCTCAAGTAAGTAAAGTCCTAGGCCTCCCCCACTCTTGTCATCTATTTTCTAATTCTAATTAACGATTTATGATACCTGCATGGATTTGTG
>NW_007419133.1:0-547 GCF_000475195.1 Diaphorina citri
AGGATGCAACACAAAACGTTTGGTTGCGATGGTTGCTGCGCTTGGCGGTATTTTGACCGCTTTTGGACAGATTTCGACGTTTTTTTGGCGTTTTTTAGCTATAGCGACAAAACGGTTAGAGATATTGTAAAAGTTAGGGTAAAAGAACACTCAAATAAGCATCATTCAATAGGAAAAGGAAAGTCGTGTGATGTTCACACCAGATTTTTTTTCTACGACTTTTAGATCCCGAGATAAATCGATTTGAAAGATACCGGTAAATTTCGAAAAAGTTGTACTCTGTGACGTCACGACATATGTTTGACCATTAGGTACTACAGAATGAGTTCTACAGTTGACTGAGCCACTAGTCATAAACTCTCCAAGCACTAAGTCACGCTTTCCTGTTTCTTTTCAGACGATGCAACACGCGTGGTTCTTCACGAGGCCCCAGATGGTGACTACATCAACGCTAACACGGTTGCCATGGGGCAACACATTAATGTGTTTGTGCGCATACGTTTCTGCGCATTTCTTTCTGCTCCTCCGCAAGCGTGCTTGCATACTG
>NW_007419134.1:0-547 GCF_000475195.1 Diaphorina citri
CCTTGACTAATGGTTTCGTGTCGTCAGGCTTTGTTGGATCGTCCTTGTCTACTAGTTTTGTGTCGTCAGGCTTTGTTACATCGACCTTGTCTACTGGCTTTGTGTCGTCAGGCTTTGTTACATCGACCTTGTCTACTGGTTTTGTGTCGTCAGGCTTTGTTACCTCGACCTTGTCTACTGGTTTTATGTCGTCAGGCTTTGTTATATCAACCTTGTCTACTGGTTTTCTGTCGTCAGGTTTTGTTATATCGACCTTGTCTACTGGTTTTGTGTCGTCAGGCTTTGTTACAACGATCTTGTCTACTGGTTTCGTGTCGTCAGACTTTGTTACCTCGATCTTGTCTACTGGTTTTGTGTCGTCAGGCTTTGTTACATCGATCTTGTCTAATAGTTTTTTTACGTCAACTTTGTCTTTAGGTTCTTCCACTTTTTCCAATTTTGCAAACTCAATATCAACTTTGTCTTTAGATTCTTCTATGATTTCTACTTTTGTAACCTCAAGTGCCACTGTCTTTGTTATGTCACCTTTGTCTGTAAGTCCTTCTAC
>NW_007419135.1:0-547 GCF_000475195.1 Diaphorina citri
AAAGGTTGATTTGGACCTCACTGGGAATTTAATCAAGGACAAAAAAAAAACTCATTACCTAAATAGGTAGGTAAAACATACCTGGATGTGACCAATTGAATAAAGCTGGAGAAATGGACACAATGAAAACTTGGGTTGCTAGCACTGTCTTGTTGTAGACAATGGAAGAGGAATTTGCTCCTATCATACTGATTAGTATTAATATGGATATGAGGTTGCACTATTGGCCATTAATCTGGAAAAAACAAGTGAAAATGGTCAAAACATAAGTAGATTAGGAAGGAGTACAATAGCATCTGCCCTACCAAGTCAAGAAAGTTTGACTGTATGGTTTATGGAAGATCATTTATTTTATACAAGGTGGATTAATGAAGGAATGACATTTGAAATGATCACTCATGTAGGAATATAGGCATGTCATATGTATGTACACATGTATAAGAAGATACTGTACAGATGTAAATGCATAATTATATCTTATATTATAAGAACAAGATCCATTCACTCATTCACATTTCACAGTTCACATTTCACATTTCATAGTTCA
>NW_007419136.1:0-547 GCF_000475195.1 Diaphorina citri
TGATGATGAGATTTGACAATCTTGTTAAACACATCGAAGAATTCAATAATAATTTGAGTCCTTATCGGTCCTTTGAGAGTTCCTGAATTTGGTAAATTTCAGTTTCATACATCGAAGAGTTCCTTGAAGTTTGATCAAAATCAGGCCATTCATAAGAGGCCATCTCATCGAAATTCGGTGCAGTTTGGCTAGTTAGAGAGATCTTGAACTCCTTGTTAAGTTGACTTTGAGAGTTCCTCTGGTTTTCTTTGTTTTGCTATATAATTCCTGAAGGATTGTTTGGTCAGATTTTAATGAAATTTGGTAAATTTCAGTTTCATAGGTACATCGAGGAATTCCTTGAAGTTTGATCAAAATCAGGCCATTCATAAGAGGCCTTTTTTATGAAGCTTATAAGAGGCCTTTTTTATGAGTGAATAATGAATTGCACAAGTTCGCTGAACTACTATAGTAATATTATGGATATCACACTGATTTCTGTACCAATTGCACACCAATCATATTTATTTATATCTAACAGTTACGAACCGCAGTAAAGTATTTTTTT
>NW_007419137.1:0-547 GCF_000475195.1 Diaphorina citri
CCTACCCCTCCATACCCTCCTATCTAATGCCTCCTCCCTTCTCCATCCCTTTTCTCTCAAGTCTTCCTCAACCTTATCTCGCCACCTCAGTTTTGGGGTACCCTTCTTTCTCTTCCCCTGTATAGCTATTTTCTCTACTTTTTACTTTTTTACTTTCTATTACCTTTACGTATAGGGAACCTATACAAGGTAATGAGAAAGTATTGCAATCGGTCCAAATTTTCAAAATCGGGAAATGGGTGGAAATATCCGTTTTGGGGTCCCCTGATTCCAAAAAAGTAGTTTTTGTCCCATGGTCTGTACGTATGTATGTACCACAGGTTTAAATGGGAAAAGGTTGTATACAAAATATCTCAAGACCGGTTTGTGCTCATGGTCTGTACGTATGTATGTATGTACTACAGGTTTAAATGGGAAAAAGTAGAAAGTTGCGAACAAAATATCTCAAGAACGGTTTGTCGTAGAGAAAACGTACGTACGTACGTACTACAGGTTTAAATGGGAAAAAGTAGAAAGTTGTGAACAAAATATCTCAAGAACGGTTTGT
>NW_007419138.1:0-547 GCF_000475195.1 Diaphorina citri
TTAATATTTTCTCAATTGCTTCAGTACCTACAAGTTTACGAATTGCATTTCAGACAAAAATACCGAAAATAATAAATAATTTATTAATCTAACGCATGAAAGTGTTGAAATTTAATTAATTTTTAATAATTTGTTCAGGTAACTTATATGAACAGAAGCTGTTTAAAGTGTACTATTAGTACTATTACCTACCTCAAAGTTGAGTTGAGTGTTGGAATAATTCAATAAATTATTTTATATGGATTTACTCTAAAAGAGCAATTTTCTATTATTATACGTAACTCTAACAGAGCTATATTCACTATGATCTTTCTACTTTAGTATATATATACTTTTACTTTTAAATTGTTTCTGAAGTGAACATTAAATTTCCCCTTTTTGGTGACACTTTATGACAACTTTTCCCGAGATTGACTCTTACCCAGATCCCAGATCCAGCATGAGACTCCATACCCATCACTAACGGCCCAGGATTCAAAATGGAGGATACAAACAGGAACGGCGGCCATGTTGAATCTCAGCAATTCCGTCGGAAACGGATTACTAG
>NW_007419139.1:0-547 GCF_000475195.1 Diaphorina citri
GCCTATGAAAAGGAATTACACTACGAACATTCATACAAATAACCTCCCTCGGCCCTTCAAACTACATCCCTCCTACTTCTCCTTCTCCTTCCCCTCCCTCCCTTCCTCCTCCCAACCGATCTTCACAGTCATTCATTCAGTAGATTATGATATGAAGGGCAGACGGCAGACAGGCATGGGATAGAATAATGTAGTATGGATTAGGTTATTAGGTACTTGAGTAGGTAGAATAACGTTAGAGCAAATAATATGTTTGATAAAACTAAGCAATAGTTCATTACTCCAGATTCTTTCTGTTTTTCAGACGCCTTAAGTGGTGTGTGCACCTAGAACGCCCAGGACTAGGCTAGGGTGTAATTAACCGCACACATTTTCATACGATAGGTAAGTAGGTATACATACAATAAATAGTTAGAAGAATAAAACTTTCCAGCCTTGTTTAGAACAAAAGCTTTAAATTCACCACTATACGAGCTTTGTATCAAAATTGAATCAAAATTACCTCAGGGTAATAAAAAATAAAGTTTCCTAACGAGCCTGTATTAAC
>NW_007419140.1:0-547 GCF_000475195.1 Diaphorina citri
ACATCAAGTTATTCCGACTTGTGCAAACTTTGTCGAGGAACAACAATGGAAATGTGACTTCAAATTTCTCATCATAAAGTCCGCCGTATAGACGAGCCAAGAATCTGAAAGCCAGTCTCTAGTTAGCTTGGAGGGTAGCCTAGGTCTTGTAAGGGATAGGTCGAGGCTTCAATTTTCGCCCGGGGTGCACTTTATCCTGAATAGGTAGATAAGGTTCGTTCTCGGAACGGCTGGCTTCCTCCTGTTCTCTTTCCCTTTTTTTTCGGAAATATACGAAAATATCTCACTAAATGCCTACCTACTTCCCTATTTTCCCTGATGAAGACGCTTACTTTATCAGCCTATTCCTCTTCCATTTCTTCTTCCCTCAGCACTCTTTTCCTTCCTTCTCTAAGCTTTTCCTTCCACTTTCATCCTCTCTCTCCGTCTTCCTCCATTCCTCTCTCTATATTTTTCTCTTTCTCCCATTTCCATTTTATCCTTGCTACCTTCGCAGTTTACCTTTTTTCCAGGATTTTCATACTGATGCTTGTAGGACTTTTATCCT
>NW_007419141.1:0-547 GCF_000475195.1 Diaphorina citri
TGCTCGTTTCGACCTTCATCGTGTAAGCACTGAATGTTATGCCGAACACTGAATGTTATACCGAGCGCTGAAAGTTATGCCACAACGCGAAAGTTATCACGACACGCGCTTATTTGCGCAGCACTTGATGGGAATGGGTTCTGGACGCGCGCGCAAAATTAACGCATTTATCTGCGGATTTTTAGGTCTTTTTGTTCCACTTTTAGGATGAAGATCTATTTATTTCTTATGGATAACTGTTGTGAAAACTAAAAGAAAAAAAAAATAGTTGAGTTTTAGTTTATGTATTTTATTTTATTATTTTCTTAGTGCTTCGGTAAATCTTTAGCCCTATATGGGCTATGGTATTCCTATGCTAGTTAGGGGGATTTTAGAACAATCAAACAATGACGTGCATATCCTGATAGCCTAATGATTTTCTCGAGAACAAAGAATTGATGAATCATTAAGTAGGAGACGAAAACACAATGACGATAAGAACGATAACAAACAAATTAGCTGGATGTTGTTTTACATATGGAAAATTTAAAGATGTAAAGGGAAGAGA
>NW_007419142.1:0-547 GCF_000475195.1 Diaphorina citri
CCTTAGAGTTTGGATCCTTGGGCCCCCCCACCTGTCCTACACGCCTTACACTTGACTTTAGACCACGCTACGCCACTGACTTGTACTTTTTAAAATCATGATACTTGAAAAAAAAAAAAAATACATATAAAACCGTCGAGAAAAAAACTTTGGGAATTTTTTCCTGAAAACATTACTTTTTGAACTCCTCTTATTGGACTATCTAATGTAGCAGTTGTTTCATTGCTACAAAATAAAAACAACAGTGAAACACTCATCTTTAAATAAAAAAAAAAAAACATTATCATTATTTTAAAAAGTACAAGTTCATCTAGGTACTTATTATTTCTTACATCATTTACCTACTTACTTAGTTACTTACTCACACATACCAAGCATTATGATGTGAAAAATAGTGTAAAGTAGGTACCTACATTTTATTTAGCTCAGATTGTATATGGTAGGTAAGTCTTAAATCCCATTTTATTCTAGTCTTAAGTGTTCTTTAATGTTAAAGGTCTTTTGTGTTTGACTTGTGTTTCACAATATTGTAGAATATTGATAAACA
>NW_007419143.1:0-547 GCF_000475195.1 Diaphorina citri
TCGATTTCGGGACGATAAGATAAGTAGTTACAGTTCCGAATTCGAAGACAGATGGAAGCCAGGATAGGAGAAAGACAGCCGTTCTGTGATGGACTTAGGTTCTTCTTGGGCCCAACTCTGTGGCCGAGTGGTCAAGAGCATTGACTCTCAACCCAAAGGTCCTGGGTTCGAATGGAAAGGCGAGGGCGGACTTTTCCGTTCTTGGATATAGGTACATGGATATAAAGGAATGTGCCTTTAAGTACTGCGAAAGCGATACCGAGATACATTTTTTTTAGTAATTTGTAATATGTATATTTTTCATATAGGTAGGTTAAATAAATTTCAAATTCAGTTTGCTGGTGGACACATCTCATGATTAATGAGATATATCCACCAGCAAATAGGACATAAATATTTTGAATTTCAATTTATAGCCAAATGTGATCAGGAGGCAGGACCACACTAAACCAACATCATCCGCCAGAATTGCCAGCCGCTAGCCAACCCTCCCCACCTCCACTTACATACATACGTGGTTAGAAGTAAATTTTATTATTAATCGAGG
>NW_007419144.1:0-547 GCF_000475195.1 Diaphorina citri
TTTTTTTCAAAAAGTTTGATAGAGGGAACTGTAACTACTAAGGTCTTATCGTCCCGAATTGGAAGAGAGGACAGGATAGAGTCAGCCTTTTCAAGAACGAACCTTGTCTGGTTTAGGAGACAGTTCGCCCCGGGCGGGAATCCGAACCTGCGACCGAGCAGTTACATATTTAGGCGGTCTTGTAAAGTTTATGATTTCCACAGTTTTCGTCTATTCTCGTGTATCTTGATGAATAATGGAATGATTCTTTCTGGGGTTGATTCTCAACAACATTCCACATGAGCCAAGTCATTTTATCTGAAAAGGACCCAGGGGAGGTTAGGTCTTCTTACAAAGAAGCTATCAATTGTTAGAAATTCTAATGTGTAGGTACCCATTTTCCCTAAAAAGGGCCCAAGGAAGATTAGGGCCCTTTTTGCAAAGAAGATATCAATTGTTGTAAATTCTAATGTGTACTTTCAGATGAAACACGTAGAAAGTGTTTAACACACCTGGTCTTGAGGGACACTTGACTCCACCAGTGTGATTCACACCTACATTTATATAC
>NW_007419145.1:0-547 GCF_000475195.1 Diaphorina citri
AAGTGTAGACAGATCTAGTGATGACCAAACCGATAGTTGTAGTGATACCTCAAAATCACATTCTGGTGGTACAAAAAAATGTAGTGATAGTTCGAAATCAACAAATTCTAGCGGTACAAGAAGTTCCAGTACGAAAAACTATGGTGATAGCTCGAAATCAACAACTTCTAGCAGTACAAAAATTGCCGATGACACAAAATGTTCCAATATGAAAAGTTCTAGTGATAGTTCAATAAAAAATTCCAAGACGAAATCCAGTAGTTTCCTAAGTTCTAAAAAACCTCGCTTAGAAGACGAAGTAGAAATTATAGATGATGAGAGACCAAAGACTGATGGGGATGTTAGAAATACAACGATAGATTCTCCTAAGAATACTGAGGTAATAGATATTGATGATGATAGTTGATAAAGCAACCTCCGTGGCCGAGTGGGTATCACACTTGCACGCCGAAGGACTTGGGTTCAATTTCCAGGCGGGTCGAAGTGTGTGTTTGGAGTTTGAGGTACTCTCAGCCTCGTGAGGAGTGAGGACAATTGAGTAGCTACT
>NW_007419146.1:0-547 GCF_000475195.1 Diaphorina citri
CCGCGGGCCGCGGGTTGGACAAGCCTGGTATAAGAAGACCTAGAACGAAATATTAGTGGATGTGCCAAAAATTCCTTTACATGGGAAGAAATAAAATGTAATTTACTAACCTTTTTTCCTGTTTTGACTGTTTCAGGTAAGATTGGGCCGAGTCTCCTTTCTGCTATACCTACTTGTGAAAAAATCAAGGAGGTAATAAGAATTACCTATAGGTACACACAACATACCTAATACTTACATCTTTCGTTGCTGTTCAGATTTAGGGAATCAAAAAGAAAAAATTAAGAATTATCTAACGGTGCTTTTTCTGAGAAGCAAAAACAGATACCTAGGTAGTATTACTCGCAAAAATTCTCCTAAAACAAAGCTAGAGCAAGAGAGTTTGCATATTTGATAAGACTGTCTGTGGTGGCAATCCTGTGACGTCACATAAATAACGTACACCGTCGTGACGTCTTGTCCTGGGACGTTTTTACAGGATTACCGTCTCCCGGGGATTTGGGGTTTGGAGAAACATCCGAAAATGATACTGATTTTTTTTTTTTTT
>NW_007419147.1:0-547 GCF_000475195.1 Diaphorina citri
AGAAAAACTGGCACCTCTGAGGTATTATCATTCTCACCAGAATTTTGGAGGACTGGGAAGGTGGAAAGAATTTGTTCAAGGGCAGACCAGAAGAGTTATTTCAGACTTGTAAGTCCTCGTTGGTTTGCAATCTGTATAACTCTGGTTCATCTAATAACGAGCTATTGTTTTGATTGGAATTTAGTTAAGATAAATCAAAACATACGATGAAACAATGAGAACTATCTCAAGTTAGAGGAATTTTTATATTGCGGATTCACGATTCTGTGTTTTTATTTGTGCACTCGATAATATACTAAGCAAGATCATGGCCAGACGAGGATTAGCTGTGGTTGGGTTGTCACATCAACTCGTGACAGCATCCCCTGCTGCTAGTTTTATATCTGCAGCACGAAACGATACTCATATTTGATATTTCTAATCCGCGAGTACTCCAGGATCTTATACTCGTATACTGTCTTTAAGATGATAGGAAGAGCAAAATCGAATTCATTGGATCTCAGCAATCTGAGAAGATATAAAATCGATTATTTATCACTTTATCAGT
>NW_007419148.1:0-547 GCF_000475195.1 Diaphorina citri
GAATTTTTATGAGATACAATAAAAGTTGGATTTTTAATTTTAATTGTGTTTGCGAACTTCCTTTCTATCCCTGGAAAGGAACTTCATTTTGGGAATTGTACCGAGGAAAAGGGTTGTAAAGGGGACTTTGCCTACTCCTAACAAAGAAGCCGAGGGATTAGGAGAGAAAATTTCTTCTGTAATTAACATTGTTATACTTATTTCTAAAAATCTACTAAAATTCTGGTTCCCTTCATAGGATTATGATTGTCTAGAAATGCTGAACCAACCACTTACTCGCAGTTTGGAAAGTCCAGGGCTCCTAGATGCCCGTTTTTCATACAATAGGTATGTTTTATTCATGGTAGGTAAGCATCATACAAAGTTCAAGCTACCTCGACTAATGAGGAAACTAGAAACAAATCCGATGAAAATATTCACGAAAAACTTACCTTCATATCAAAACACAGAATGTGAAGTAGTTATAGTTACCTTCCAGGGATTCCCTTCCAGGTCTGTAGGTTAAAAATTCATGGTGGAAAAACATAAGAGTCGGAATAAACTATTT
>NW_007419149.1:0-547 GCF_000475195.1 Diaphorina citri
CAGTGTAATCCTGGCAGTATAAATACTTGAATAAATTAGGTATTTATTTTTTCTTCTTCCTTTTCTTCTGCTTCTTTTTATTTCTTTCTAACTTAAATAATGCTCTCTTTCCTTATATAGTATTGTTCTTATGTTCCTTATAGTATAGAAGAATATTGTTCCATAAAATGTAATGTTATTAGTTATTACCAATCAAATATATAAGACCTTGTTTAGACTGCGAGAGTAAAGGGACTTTCTACCTGTTTTGTTTCCTCTATTCTTTTTTTCCCTTTTTAGTTTCTTTGTTTTCTCCTTTTCCTCCTTAATCTTAATCCTTTCTTTGTTTCCTCTCTATTTACTAATGGGTATACCAACCTTTTCTTTTCTTCTATCCATATATCCATTTCTCTTACTCTTTCTTCTAGTTCTTGTTCTCATCTCGCCTTCTTATTACGAGTATACTCCTTAAAAAAAAAAAGATGAGTGCTCCACCGCCGTTTTTATTTCGTAGCAATGAAACAACTGCTACATTAGACGCATGTGGCCTGTGTCGTAGCATGCCCAT
>NW_007419150.1:0-547 GCF_000475195.1 Diaphorina citri
TAATAATAATAATAATCATGAAAAAACATGACTTGTTTCACGGTTCTGTAAGTTTTACACGCGTATTGTTCGTTGGTTCACCCTCTGTTAATGTCGCACCCCAGGTATCACCTCTCTTGACGTTACCCCATACTACCCTCTCGAGTTCAATCCACTCAGCGTTTATGAAAGACAAGGAGCTACACCCTTGAATTAAATATTTGGACTAGTCAAACAAGAGACAAGTTGTACAAGAAGATAGACCCTTGAATTAAATATTTGGACCCTTGGAGCTAAGCGTTTATAGGTATGAAGAACAAAATTGTCAATTTGTCAGATCTTATCCTTACCGTCATTTTTAATTCAAACAAAAGACATGTTGTACAAGGAGATACACCCTTGAACGAAATATTTGGATCCTTGAAATTTAGCGTTTGTAGAACATACACAAGTATTGATTGATATTGCTCTCAAACTTAATCGCCAGTTTGTCATAGGTAGGCTTGCCAAATATCCAAAATGTCGATTCGGGACGCGAATCCGCGAACATAATCGCGAAATCCGCGAA
>NW_007419151.1:0-547 GCF_000475195.1 Diaphorina citri
CTCTCTCTCTCTCTCTCTCTCTCTTTGTTTCTTTCACTCACTCATTCTCTTCCCAAAATGTTGTGACATTTTATACGCTGTTTCCTCTTTTTCTCCCTCCCCCCTCTTCCCTCTTATTCCTGATGGTGTTGTTTGGAGACAAATTAATTCCCCAGCTATATAACTATAGGGTTATAGAGCTCTGTAGTTATAGGGTTATGGAGCTCTGTAGTTATAGGGCATAGAGCTGTTATAGTGAGGAGACGTGAGGTTGAGAAGGATCAAAACAGTGGTGTGGGGTAGGAAGATCATTGGGGTGGTGAGGGTAAAGTAGTGATTTTTTTTCCAAAATAGGACTTACCTATTTATTTATATATTTTTCAAGAGGTTTCATAGATGTTCTTATCGTCCTGTACCTTTTACGTGTTACGTACATCTCTCGTAATCGAAGAGCGAAGGAAAACAGCTAGGATATTGAAAATTCTGCTTTGTTTCTTCACCCCTTGAGGACTCGAACCGTCCTCCTCTGGCTCCCTGAACGATCACGTCATGTTGACAGTTCACGTTA
>NW_007419152.1:0-547 GCF_000475195.1 Diaphorina citri
TAGCTTAACTGTTAAGTAAATAATTACTATTGTCATACAGTAAAATCATGTAGTAGAACACAGTACGAACATCAAAGACTAAAAGAGAGACTAGAGATTCACCAAGAATTCACGGTTGAAGCAAATAATGGGTACCTATTTTGAATTTGAAGGTGCGCTATGAAATTATGTAGGTACCTAATAGGTACCTACTCAAGAATAATTCAACATGGAGATATTTCATACCTTGATCATTGGTGCGTAAGTGTTTACAACAAACTTCCTAACGCACATACGTTGTTTATCATGCGTAATCTACCTACACAGTACACGCACTGAGGCACCTAACGGTTTTAGCTACGCAATATTATCACTAACACTGAAATCACTATCAAATAATGTTCCCATTGAGATAACACTTCCCTGTTGATTTTTGTCACCCTTGAAGCAACCATATGCGTCAATTCCGAAATCGAGTAAACAAGAATCGAAGAATGATAAAAAAACTGTACGATCAAGTGAATCACGAAGTGTGTTTCATAAGTTTTACTAATTTGATGAATGATTC
>NW_007419153.1:0-547 GCF_000475195.1 Diaphorina citri
CTATTTAAATTATGAATAACTAATTTAATCAATTTATATTTTTATTACAAAAATATTTTTTTCATTATTCGAACACGTCGGGTCGTATAAAAGGACCTTTAGGAAATCTGGCAACACTGCTTCCAATCAACCACGTGCTTTTGTTTATCTAGAAATTTCAAATTTCCAAAAATTCACAAGATTTTTCGAATTTCGAATTTTCTTGATTTTCCACTAAAAAACCCAACGAAAACCAGAGTACCAGAGCTTTTCCTCTGACTATAGTTTGGAAACAAAGTATATCCCATTTCTTTTCTTGTGGTTTTGATAATTGGGCTTGCTGATTTGTATTGGAATAGCTCCTTGGACCATATTCACAAGGATCCTGAACTTCTGAAGCTTTACAGTAAGTATAGGTGGATGAGGTTTAGAAGAGGGTTTTTAGGAGGGTTTACATGGGTTTATAACCACAAGCTCAAGTACTCATGTCTGTGGGTGTGTTTATGAACAGGGCTGAGATGAGCTCGGACGACGTGAGATAGCTGTCCCGGCGGCAATTTTTAAAATT
>NW_007419154.1:0-3114 GCF_000475195.1 Diaphorina citri
TACGTTGACTACGTTCTTATACATGGGTACTAGGTATTTACAGTATTTACCTACCTATTTGGTTAGGAATATTATTATTGATTCAATTAATTTCAATCCATAAATTATTTATCTCATTCAAAGGACATTGTAGGTTTTCCGTGATTTCCTAAATGATAAGAGTCAAATACTTAAAGTCATGCACATTGCATATCTAAAACTATTTTAGGCACTCATACAATTTTCTTGCAAAGTTTGTAAATGTCTAAAAAGAAATACTCCTGAGAGGCCTGAGTTCTCGTTAGACCACTGAGGCTAACAAATGTTGAACCTGGTCTGTAAATGAACTGGTGACCACATCCTTATTCTCATTCTTGGCTGGTTTCAGCGATGGTATCCCTGGTGAATTGTAAAGTGGTGAATAGAGCTGCTAACGAAGGAAGTAGTATTGACAATGTTAATCTAACAGAACCACAGAAACGTCCATTCTACGATCTAGTCACCCGTGTGGAACAATTTGTAGAAGGTTCCATCCACACTATTCTAGAGGATTTCTTCTCCACGAACTTCACCCTACAGGATCATGTGCCTCCCATGTTCACATCTCCTCTGCAGACATTCCATAACTTCACGGTAGATATAGAACATATGGGAGACCTTATATTCAAACGGCAGGAGAGTATTGTACATCTCATCCAGTGTGAATGTCCTGATGAAGAGAACAAATGTAACCACATCCTGGCGAGGAAGATGGCTTATCCTGACGTAGACACACCTGTCACTGCTAATCAGGAAGTAAAGGATACCCACACCGCCCTCCCTGCAGTCGACATTATCAAACTCATTCGACATTTCCAACAACACTTTGCCAATGTGATGCGCACGCAGAGGAATGTGTTCGAGTATGCGCAATGCGCATGTCCGAACAAGAGGGAATGTATGCGCACTAAGGACACGTCCACACCACGCTCGTACAAGGAGGAAAGTCATCTGAGAGGAGATAGCAATGAAGAGAATGGAACCGAAACCAACAAGGCTGAAATGGAAAACGACAAAAGATCTACAAGACCTGTAAGAAGTGTTAACCAAGCTGAAGTTGAGACCAACAAGAGACCTACAAGAAATATCAACGAGGTAGGAGTTGGACAAGATAGCAAAGGATTCTTTGGGGATTTCTTCTCTTGGTTTTCAAACTTGTTGATCGCTCCCATCTCTGGACTCATCTATCATGGGACTTATCCTAATGGTACCCATTTCTTCAATGGGACTCTACCAGATGGCGCCTATTATACAGGAGGCGAGTTTCATAATGGGAACACTAATGGGTATTTCATTTCCACACTCAAAAATGATTCGAATGGGAATTACTATTCTTCTAGCTCCTCTAGCAGTAGTAATACATTCGGTAGGAAATAAAAAACAGAAGAACAGTGTCTGTAGATCGTTAGTCACCAATCTAAATATTTATTTGGTTTGTGAATTTGTATGCACTTCATTGGACTAAAGTAGAAGTAGATGTCAATGTATCTGATATCTTGGCAAAATAAAGAACTCAGGTATAAGTAGCAAGAAGTGGTCTTGTCCATTCACTTCCTTACAGTCACTAAATTGACGTCCGTAGCTCTACAGATCAATAACTCCCCATCCGTGGCACAAGCTTTGCTTATACGGATGGGTACACCATTTATAAGAAAAATGTATGTTCTGAGTTTTTTGTCGATCAATTATAAATGGAAACTTATTAAATAAATTAATTAATTAAAAAAAATAAATAATAATAATAGATGTAGGTAACTTCATGGTAGGTAACTCTTTGACATTCACGCCCACCTTATTTTGCATTTTTTCTACGTGTATGTAATAATAGTTTTTATGTACGAGTATCTACCTCATTAGTCATTATTTATTGAATATGTTAGAATAAAATAAAGAATCAATTACGACAATTTGAAGAAAAGTAGAATGGCGTCTCCACTAACAATAGTATTTTTCTCTAAAAGGAGAAATACAATTAGAAAGGTGAAAAAAAAACACAAAAAAACAAAAGATACCTTTTGTGGCATTTGAGGGGCAGCTCTTTAACTGCTAAGGTTCTAACAGGTTTTCATACCTTGGCCTTTCTGCTGGCATTTCAACTAGCTCCTCAAATGTCCTCAAGAAGCCGAGTGCAGCTTGAAATAGCAGCACCTGTTGTATTAGATTCGTCCAGATACCAACCACGTGTTTCGTTGTTCAACTTCAGTGAGCCTTTAGGGTAGGATTTAAGTAGTGCATTCAACATACCATGGCCGCTGGTGTTGCATGATTAGAGAAAGAAGTCGGTTTTGTTATTATAATATGATAATGATATCTATACCAACTTTATTTGATGATTTCCTGGAAACCCCCACAGTAATAGTGATAAAAACAAACAATTATTTGGAGTTCGAAAAAAGACCAGGTTCTTCATAAAGCGTAATATATTCATTAATTACCAGAAGTATGATGTTTATTAGGTACTCTTGTTTACGTCTTGTTCATAATGGTCTCAAGTCACGTGGCTTGATTTTGCTCTCCTGGAGGTTTGGAGATTCTGGCGTTCACCTTGATAAAGAAATCTCCACAGCAAACTAACCTGTTCATATACAGGGTGTCTTAGAAGTGTCTCTTTGCAATCAACATGGTGGATGAGGATGTTTTGATTTCCTAAAGACCCGTTCCCACTCCGAGTTTCCTCCGATTTTTTTCCGAACATCAACTGGGAAAGGGCGTTAGAAACGTCAAGACAACTCATCAGCAAAAACTAGGGGCTGATATGATACTCGGGTATCCGTTTACTAACTGAAATGTTCCATGTAAGACCAGGGTTCTCGGTATAACTCTATGGAAGCCTCTCAAAGGAGTTAGGTGTTTCACGAAGTTTCACGAACGACTTTTTACTTCCAACTTTTGTAATCCACAATTCTCCGAGCAAATGATGTTACCTATTGACAAACGTTACGACGGACGTGACGACCGGACGGACGCGACAGTTTTTTCTGTACGCGAAATGGAAAGTGGGAAGTGTGTAGTCGAGTCGGGGGAACAGGCCATAAATCTTTCCACATGCCCACCCCTTGTATAGTAACCCCTGCTCGACAACGAAATATAATTAAT
>NW_007419154.1:7807-10803 GCF_000475195.1 Diaphorina citri
TGTATGTATGTATGTATGGATAAAATTAAAAATGTTAAGGGAAAACCATCACCCCCCAACCCTCCAACTTGTTCCTTGAATGCCCCTATGAACTCCTCACACCTAAACTTCTGTCCTGCCTTGGAAGCCAGCAATGACATTGTAGGGAAATATTGGGATGCGAGAGGAAAAATGGCCTAATGGTCAAAGATCCCGACATTTGCAACATACATACATACAGTAGGTAGGTAGGATTTTTTATTTTATTCTTCAGAACAATTCAATCTCGAGCTCAATAAACTTTGAGCTGAATCCTCCTCGTCTAAAACTTTAGCAGAATAGCTAAAGTTTGTGTCGACTGAGGACGTTAGAGACGTTGAATTCACAGTCTCTTAAGCTGGTCACTTACTATCAGGTAGACCTGGTAGGTACGCCTGAACAGGTCCGCCTGTTAGTTCTATCTGATACTGAGTGGCCACTGGCCACCTTTAGTACCTCAGTAAGTCTGTCTAAATAGATCTCCTATACTAGGTGTATTGGTGTATACTCGTAGATAAGCTAAGGGAACCCCTAACCTCTGATCTTGTCAGGCCCTGGTTCCTGATGCTGTGATAATTTTCCTAATGGAAAAATTAGACTAGACTAATATGAATTGCAATCTACTGGTGTAATAATGCTCTCCATACATGATGGAAAGTGTATTTAACTAGAACAATCTGAGGAGAGGCGCCTCCTATGTTGATTATTTCGAAGAAAAACCATTCAAGGAAATAATGTGATGAAAGCGGACGGTGGAATTACACTTACAGTTGTAACATTGTGATACATCAAGAAACCTAGGTAGTTAAAATGTTTTTTTTTTTTTTCTCAAGAAGTTTGATAGAGGGAACTGTAACGGCTAAAGTCTGGTCGTCCCGAAATCGAAGAGATCAGGGAGACAGGATAGGAAGCCAGCCGTTCCGAGAACGAACATTATTAACCCTAGAAGGGTAGACGTGAGTAAATTTTACTCACACCTCGTTTATTTTCGTGATAATTCGGAATCGGCTGAAATCAAAGGGTTGACCCTCGAGATATGATATTGACCAATTCCTTCTGGAATTGAAAAAAAATCTGGTGTGAACATCACACGACTTTCCTTATCCTACTGAATGATGCTTATTTAGGTGTTCTTCGACCCTAACTTTTTCAATATCTCTACAGCTGAAAACCGCCAAAAAGCGGTCGAAAACCACCAAGAAGCGGTCAAAATACGGCCAACCGCAGCACCTATCTCAACCAAACCATTGCGTCATTGTCACATTTTTGAAATACATACCAATTTTCAAGCCTCTAGCTCATACCGTTCCCGAGATATTGTTAAATTACCTAAAAAAACAGGTTACCTTTCTAGGGTTAACGACGGGCATTGAACCTTGGACCTTCAGCATGGCAAGCAAGTGCATTACCTACCACTAGTAAAATCATGTCCATTTCTTTCCTTTTCCAACGAATCTTTCTTCTTGTTCTTGTATTTCTCTTTTCTCAGATTTTCAGTATCTTCCTCTGACAGGTACAAGATAAGTTCATATCGATTTTCCATCGAATTAACTAGACACGCGCTAATCGTTAATCCAAATGGTTTAATGGTCCATTATCTGATATGAGGTTAATGATAAGTCCTACTAATAGGTCTATATACTAATGACATCCAGGATCACCTGAGGATATTAGAGGACCAAATGTAAAACATTCGAGATTTGGAAATCCTAGTGAAAACGTCTCAAGTAAGAGTGAATTTGGAATACGTATGTAAATATTAGAATTCCCGTTTTCTTTGAGTGCAATCTTAATTCTAATTGTTAAGTGGTGATTTTGGCAACTGGAGAGATTTTATATTTGGCAACATGAAAGCGTTTCGATTCTCTACTGTTCTAGTATTTGGTAAGTTTTTTCTTTGCCTATTTTCTGGTCTTATACGAAGTTATCACAATAAACCTACCTAGAGCTGCGGGGGTTCTATTTACGTTGACTACGTTCTTATACATGGGTACTAGGTATTTACAGTATTTACCTACCTGTTTGGTTAGGAATATTATTATTGTTTCAATAAATAGGTAATTTCAATCCATAAATTTATCTTATTCAAAGGACATTGTAGGTTTTCCGTGATTTCCTAAATCATAAGTCAAACACTTAAAGTCATGCACATTGCATATCCAAAACTATTTTAGGCACTCATACAATTTTCTTGCAAAGTTTGTATACGTAAATGTCTAAAAAGAAATACTCCTGAGAGGCCTGAGTTCTCGTTAGACCATTGAGGCTAACAAATGTTGAACCTGGTCTGTAAATGAAGTGGTGACCGCATCCTTATTCTTATTCTTGACTGGTTTCAGCGACGGTATCCCTGGTGAATTGTAAAGTGGTGAATAGAGCTGCTAACGAAGGAAGTAGTATTGACAATGTTAATCTAACAGAACCACAGAAACGTCCATTCTACGATCTAGTCACCCGTGTGGAACAATTTGTAGAAGGTTCCATCCACACTATTCTAGAGGATTTCTTCTCCACGAACTTCACCCTACAGGATCATGTGCCTCCCATGTTCACATCTCCTCTGCAGACATTCCATAACTTCACGGTAGATATAGAACATATGGGAGACCTTATATTCAAACGGCAGGAGAGTATTGTACATCTCATCCAGTGTGAATGTCCTGATGAAGAGAACAAATGTAACCACATCCTGGCGAGGAAGATGGCTTATCCTGACGTAGACACACCTGTCACTGCTAATCAGGAAGTAAAGGATACCCACACCGCCCTCCCTGCAGTCGACATTATCAAACTCATTCGACATTTCCAACAACACTTTGCCAATGTGATGCGCACGCAGAGGAATGTGTTCGAGTATGCGCAATGCGCATGTCCGAACAAGAGGGAATGTATGCGCACTAAGGACACGTCCACACCACGCTCGTACAAGGAGGAAAGTCATCTGAGAGGAGATAGCAATGAAGAGAATGGAACCGAAA
>NW_007419155.1:0-547 GCF_000475195.1 Diaphorina citri
AACCTTGAACGTTTGACAAAATGAATGTAAAATGTAAGCTATCCTGCTATCCTATTTTAATTTTATATTTATGGAGATTGTTATTCCATTATCTGAAGAGAGAAATAATAAAGTCTCATTATCTGAAGAGAGAAATAATAAAGTCTCATTATCTGAAGAGAGAAATAATAAAGTCTCATTATCTGAAGAGAGAAATAATAAAGTCTCATTATCTGAAGAGAGAAATAATAAAGTCTCATTATCTGAAGAGAGAAATAATAAAGTCTCATTATCTGAAGAGAGAAATAATAAAGTCTCATTATCTGAAGAGAGAAATAATAAAGTCTCATTTTCTGAAGAGAGAAATAATGAAGTCTCATTATCTGAAGAGGGAAGGAAGGTCTCACTGTAGTGTTGTACAGAAAAATAGGAATAATTATTTGTTTATTGTTTTTATCACCTAATTAATAGGTACCTACATAAACATAAGTACATACCAATAAAATAAAATTAACATTTTTACTTGGTCAACGAAACGCTTTTTTGCCACACATTGCATAAATAGATT
>NW_007419156.1:0-547 GCF_000475195.1 Diaphorina citri
TAGGTAAATTACGACGCACATAACATGAATTTTCATCTCTTCCTAAACTTTCTATCTAGCGATTTCTATGAAGCTGAAGTGATTTCTATGAAGTACATAGCTGAAGTACCTACATACCTTTCGTTCCTTTTATTCAACGAACAGAGCGAGGTCTTGGTTTTATTTTAACTTCACGATTTAGCCTTGTTCCTAGTTTTAGCCTATCTCAAGGACACGGAGAGCACTCGACGATTTCCCTTTAGTTTGGGTGTAAGGGTTGTTCCGCTATACATTGAAATGGGGGTCTTTTCTGGTGAAATTCCTGTGTGCGGAGTCCAGTATGTAGGACTATTGCACCCAAATGTTCCGCTATAACTCTAGAACGGGTTGTCCGATTCCGATGAAATTTGGCGAAAATATATTCAATTCAGGAAATTTTTGACCTCAATCCGAGGGAACGGGCCTCGTTACCATTTGTATATATGTTTATTTTGTAAATAAAGTTTGATCTAATGGCTCAATAATAATAATAATAATAAACGTTAGAGCTGTATCGACGCCGTCGGCT
>NW_007419157.1:0-547 GCF_000475195.1 Diaphorina citri
TACCATCCCGGAACGTCGTGTTTGGAGCATTAATATGTCTATATTTGGTGCGAACGCATAAGTTAACACCTCGTTCATGGCTTTATTGTGAGGACAGATTTGCATGAGAATAAAATATGCCAACGCTAGACTTTCTGCATTGTGAGGACTTTAACGTTTAAGGATGTAAGGAACAATCATTGTAATATTTGTACTAGTGTGCTTATGATTTGTATAATGTGGAAGGTATTGTTCATAAACGTATTGTTTATATCTTGTATTCCAATGAACATTAGCTGTTTAGAGCCCTTGCAAAAGATGCAAATTGATCACTTTAAAGCTATAAACACGTCATAGGTTCCTGAGTTCCTAGAGATTTTCCGGGTCTATTCAAGGATAGTACAAATGATGTACAACCAGAAGCAACGAAGTCACCAAACAATCTTTGATTTTGGAACAGTGAGCTCCCTCTTGATTGAGTTATCAAAAATGTTGATCACAGGAAAGTTATCAGAAAAACTAGAAGAGCAATGAGAAACAATGTACCAAAACAATTTAAAACAACAAT
>NW_007419158.1:0-547 GCF_000475195.1 Diaphorina citri
TATTAATCAGTAAATGGTTTCTACAAATTAAATTGATCCCAAGGGCAAGGTAATGCCTAGACCCTTGACAATCAATCCTAATATTCCCAACGTCTTGCTTTTTGCCTTTAGAAAAACCTCATGAAAACCAAATAGTTTGAGTAAATACAGAATTTGACACTCAAGTTTTCATATTACTGGGAATCGAATCTTAGCCCCGGGGATAACGAGTCTAAAATTCTTCCTTTGAGCTATTGGACTGTGGTCAAGTTTTTCATAATTTATATCTGCTAAATACTAATATTGTAAATGTTGATAACATTCCATTTTTCTCTCAGGTTCAAACGAGATCCCATCTGATTCAAACGGCGCCGGGGCACCCTACCCAAGCAACCCTCAACCCCCTAGTCAACCCCAACCCGTATACAACCCCGGCGAACCCGACAGACCACTCACCTACCCCAACAACCCAAGCTACCCTAGTCCAGCTAACCCTCCAAGCAACTACCTGCCTCCCCAAGGCAGCCAAAACCCGAACTACCCAAGCACAGCAACGACGTACCTCCCA
>NW_007419159.1:0-547 GCF_000475195.1 Diaphorina citri
ATGTCGCTGAGAAATACCTCGCTAGAAATCTATGTCCAGGTTTGCTATTCAATGCTAATCATGTTATCTATTCGACCGATTGGCAGTTTTTCCTTTCTATGTCCTTTCCGACTGGAAGTATGCTGTGACGGTTGAGATAATCGAGTAGCCTTCTCAATGATGACAATGAAACCAACGAGAGTGAGTGAGAGTGAGAGAAAGAGAAGGAGAGATAGATACACTTATGGAGATAGAGAGAAGGGCGAGAAATGGCATAATTATTGTGAAATGTGGGCTGGCGAAAAGGGAGACGATATTATCTTAAGAAAGGTAAGTTTGAAGCTTACAATTCTTAATGATCAACCACTGAAATTACTCAATAACTTAATAAATGGACTACTGAAATGAACCGGTAAAACTAACATCAATCTTCATGTAGGTTGGAGGCTGTATGTTTTTTAACCCCTTCGGTTTACGTAGCAGTCAACATTTACCTAATTAAACATTTAAAAATCCAAATACTGATCCAAATTAAAAAATAATCCAGAGGCTTATCCACAAGTTTCGT
>NW_007419161.1:0-547 GCF_000475195.1 Diaphorina citri
TCCATCTCTCTCGCTCTCAGCTAATTTATTGACCTAAGTGATAAAATAATGTACCTATTCTCACAATTTAATTATCTCTCTCTCTCCTCTCTCTGTATGTATTGTATGTACTAAACAGATGTAGCAGTATACCTACCTACTTGTTGTCTGTGTCATAGTATGTCCGTTTCCGTAGTACATATGTCCGATGGTCAGTGGATTGTAAAGAATTTAAGGAAAGGGTAGGTACTAAAGGCCCCAAAACTACGAGTGAATTCCCTTTACGTGTTGAACATTGTTGGCAAATGTCGTGAAAATCGAACCAACTGTTCGTGAGTTATGTGGAACAAACATCGAAAATTGTCAAGTTTGAAACTTTTAAAACGAAGGTTCATTGAGAGAACTATTGAGAGCTTTTAGAAAGCTCTCAATGAAAGCTCTTCTTATTAATTTCTATGAAAGCTCTTCTTAATTTGGCTCTGGGAGTAGAGGCACATCCACCAATTTTTCTTTTATTTTATCCAATGAGTATTAATTACCCTTTGTACTTCGCCATCTTTACAAGGCA
>NW_007419162.1:0-547 GCF_000475195.1 Diaphorina citri
ATCTATACCTTCCTGCCAAAAGTCCTATTCTCATTCTTGGCAGTCCAAGAAGGGAATATTCTTTTCCATTTTACCTTCATCTACATCTACTATCTTCCTGAAGGTATCTTCCTAACAAAAATCCTTGAGTCCACCTTTCGCATGAACTCCACCTTGTACTGAGTGCACACATTGCATAATGACACTAAAACACCCTGTCTATTTTGTTGCTCATTCTGTATGCAAATTTCCGAATGAAAATGAGAAAAACACTCGTTGATTTTTAGCTACTGTTTTCAGGTCCCGATTAATGTTGTTTACGTGTTGTGCATGTTGAATTTAATATTTAATTTATTACCGGCAACCTCCGTAGCCGAGTGGGTATCACACTAGGCTTGCACGCAGGAGGCCCGGGTTCAATTCCCGGTGGGGCCGAGGTTTTTTCGGCTCTGTGCTTGTAGTTCGGGGTGCACTCAGCCTCGTAAGGACAATTGAGTAGCTACTTTAATCTAGTAGCGACCAGCGGCGGCATTAATAATCAGTATAAAAAGATTATTGAAATATGGAA
>NW_007419163.1:0-547 GCF_000475195.1 Diaphorina citri
AAAAAAAAAAAAAAAAAAAAAAAAAAAAAAAATCCATCGATTGGACACGCACTTTTTCATTTCCTTAATGAGATGTCAATGCGTTCAATGTACTTTATGAATGTAGTTTTGTGGATGTTTACACATGTTTTGGTTGGTTCATTATTGTTGTTATTCATAATTTCTTCAGAGAGAGTCACTTGTTGAGATTGTGGAGTTTCTGGTTGTTTGTTCCTTGATTTCCTTACTAGATGGAACTAGATTGAGCACTTTTTTTTCTAATCAAGTGAATTATAACCGTCTTGTGCTCATTTTCTAGAAGTGGACTTGAAAAAGGATGTTGGTATAACTTAGTAGAATTGGCAAGTGATTCGGAAACGCAAGTTCAACTTGACGGGCTCTTATTTCGGCATTTCTTGGCAGTCTAACTGAGCCCAAATTCATTGCTCTGACGTATCTAGGACAATCAGGGGGGTTCGAACATTAAGCAAGATCGGAAGTTTATGAAATTTTGCATGTTTTGAGATCTCAAACTGAACTTGCTGTCACTGCAAGTTATACATGTTAT
>NW_007419164.1:0-547 GCF_000475195.1 Diaphorina citri
CACAGCCGGAGCCACCACCTTCTTAAGCAGATCCATGTCTATGAACACCCACTCATCCCTCTCGCACGTGATACGGAAATCACCCTTGAATAGCGCATGAAGGCCGTACAGGAAGAATTCCACACTAGACACTGTGTTATGTGACGCGGCACCTAACGTGCGACGTCCTAACAGACTTAGCGCGAAACAGAGAGAGACGAACGAGGAGTCTTTGGCTTTGTCGATCGTAAGAGACTTGCGTCTTCCCACACAATAGTGAATCCAGTCTAGATAATTACTACAGTAGCTATTCCTCGTGATACCAGAGGATCTGAAGTCATAATCCTCGTCAATGTTCATATTGAACACAGGATCCAAATCGACAAAACTCCGGTCTAGCGTGCCTTGTAGAGCTGCCAAGATAGCAGGGTTACTCAACCAGTCTTCCAGCTTAGCCGCGTTGGACGCATAGTAAATAATACTCCGTACATAGTAAGAGATGAGAACCTTGCGGAAATCGAATACTTGCAGCATGGACGCTGCAGAGATGTCGGAAATACTGTAACCT
>NW_007419165.1:0-547 GCF_000475195.1 Diaphorina citri
TTCGAGATCCAGGTCTTTTAGATGGACTGACAGACCAAGGTTTGAACCTTTTCCCACCACGACTGATCGCGGTCAGACGGTTTGAGCGTGAGTGCCTGGTATAAAGTGGGTCTTCAATGTTGAAAATGTACAGATTTGAAAGAGGTTGAACAAGGAACCTTCTCTGATAGATGAGAAAGGACATATTCCTCTATACAAAAATAAACTCTTTTCTTACAAAGGCATGCACTGTACATTATTTCATTTTCAAAGCTTAAAACTGAACGATAGGGAAAAGAAGAAGCTAGAGTAGGTACAGATAAAGAGAAGGCATAAATAGAGTACAGATAAAAAGAAGGGAAGCTTACTAGCTGCGGGCAGATTGCAAACGGAGAGCGGATCCCCGACGTATCCCACAAAACAAGAACAGGAAGGCGCATGGTTGATGACGCGACACTCCGCATTGATACCGCATGTCCCAATACACGGATCTCTACACTTGTTGTTTACGCACGCCTTGCTCCGGTCGCAATCCGAATTTATGACGCACTCCGGACGACAGCCGGTG
>NW_007419166.1:0-547 GCF_000475195.1 Diaphorina citri
CTGGTGGCCCATACTAGGCCTAGGCGGGCCACCCTACCGCCTCCACCCACATCCGAGGACCAACACATCAAATGAGGGCCAACAGGGGGAGGGAAGGAGGGCCAACAGGGGGAGGTAAGGGGAGCTGGAAACCAATGTGCAAAAAGGATAGGCCTCACACAGTTCAGATGTTAACATCCAAGGCAATCCAATATGTCTGTAACAGAAACAAATAAAATATCTGGTGTGAACATCACACGACTTTCCTTATACTATCTTTTAAACATCTCCAGCTGTTTAATAAGTAGGCACAGCTAAAAATAGCCGAAAAGCAACCAAAACACCGTCAAACATGCTGTACAAACACCGTCAAACATGCTAGGTAGGTACTTTCTACAAAGAGCTCCAAATGCTATTCATATGAAATGTTCAGAACCTGTCCTAATGGGTGACCATTTGGACAGTCACATTCTGTTGGGATTTCCTGAGTTAATGCAAAAAAAAAAAAAAAGACCCTGATTGAAATTGACTTGGTAACCCTGGAGTGAAAGCCCAGTTAAAACTCCCC
>NW_007419167.1:0-547 GCF_000475195.1 Diaphorina citri
GGAAAAGAAAAGACAAGACAAGGAAAAAGAGAGGAAGATAAGAAAAGAAGGGAAAAAAAAAATAATACTTGAAGAACAAAAGGGTAAGAAAGAAAAGGTAGGTTTAGGAATAGGAAAGAGGGATAACGAAATGAAAAGAGCGGGAGAAACGCCAAGGAACAAGGAAAGAAAGAAGTTGGGTAATAAAGAGAGTGGAAGTGAGGGAAACGGAGGGAGAGAGAGAGAAGGGAGGGAAGGAGAGGGAGAAGGAGGAAAAGAGGGAGAGTATAGAAGGAGGATACTGGTGCGAACGAGAGGGATGAGAGAAGGGATGTGAAGATAACTCAAGGAAAGGAGGGGCAATAGAAAGAAAGAGAGAGAGGGAGAGAGAGAGGGAGCGAAATGTAGATGGAAAGGCAAAAAGATGGGAGAAGGAGAAAAATACCAATGGGAGAAGGAATAAGGTGTAGGGGAAAGAAGAGGGGTACGAGGAAAAGAAAAGACAAGACAAGGAAAAAGAGAGGAAGATAAGAAAAGAAGGGTAGGGGTAAGGAATAGGAAGGAGAGG
>NW_007419168.1:0-547 GCF_000475195.1 Diaphorina citri
TTGAACGTTTTATTTGAAAACAAACAATCGAAAATAGAAGGTAACTAAAGGTAATTGAATGATTAACCATTATCTTGATGATGGGACTGGTGAGCAGAAGAAAACGAGGAAGAGAAACAGACATAGATAATAATATGTGTATAGATTTTAGAGAATGTTTTTTTACCAAACTTACCAAATTTTCTATTGTAGGATTGGGAGAGAGAGAGAGAGAGAAAGAGAGAGTAAGGGATTTGAATTTTAGTGGATGTGCCACACGTACCATTTCTTATCAAAATAGTAGGTAGATGTTGTATGTAGGTAAATTTTTTGAAGATTGATTCAAGATAAATGTTAACATACATTTACAATTTATGGTTTTGTCTACACAAACATACAAATAAAGGTTTATATGGTTACCTATCAGGTAGGTAACTACTTGCCTAAGTAAAATAAATGCAAGTAGGTACTTATCTAGGTAATGAAAATGTATACTTTAGTCATTAAGTACAAATAGGTGAACCTCTTCTATGACGGGAGTTTCACTAACGAAAATTTCACTACAATA
>NW_007419169.1:0-547 GCF_000475195.1 Diaphorina citri
ACTTTTTCAAACCTCTTCATAAATAGTTTTGTGGAGTTTTGTTGGGATGGCTTCAAAATCGAGTTGTGAGGTATGTGTGCATTTATTGAGGAAGGTCTCGTTACCCCAGCATGAATTATGGAAGTCATTAATCATCAGACATCTTCATTTCTTGCACACTTCATTGCAGCTCTCATATTGAGATTCCATTTCAAATTGAGTTGAACAACATTTTCTTCTTATTTATACCATCACCATGTAAATGTTTCAAGTTCAAATTCCACAGCACTCAAGATTCATATCTGCCTACCTCATGAACATCTTTTGGTCTATTGCTAGTTACACGTATATTTATATAATTTTAGAACTATTGATAGGAGTACTGCAAGAGCAATATCTTTTGCCAAGTTCTTCAATGCCTCATTTATTTATTTTTTGATCTTGAAATCGAACTTAGAAGTTTACAAAATCGAAGTTTCTTGCAGTGTGTATGTGCACTAGTCAAGAGTCACATCAGACTTCGTATTTTCGATTGTTTTCGTCTCTTCTTGCTTTCGATACGTCCTAC
>NW_007419170.1:0-547 GCF_000475195.1 Diaphorina citri
GTGCTAAGCATAGTCTCAAGGCATTTGATTGGTAAATTTTGACTTGAGACTGATCTAAGAACGATCATTCTTGTTCATGAATACGAGTGTTAGGGTTAGGGGCAAACAGGCATACAAGTTTGATTAAGCTTTTACGAATCTGCCTATCTGTTGGGCTCTGTCAATTCAAACTAACCTCAGTTGTGTAGTGGTTAGCGCTGTGGACTTGGTTGGTGGTAGCACCTATCTTCAGGTTGACCGAGCTAAGCTGTACTGCTATAGACATTAGAAAAGGCAAAATCATCCCCAGTTAAGTCAGCGTTTTCCAGCCTAGTTAGCTTGGTAGGACGCCTGCATTGCAAGTCCTAGGTCGCGCTATCGGCAAATTTTAATCCTAAAAAGATGAGGTTTATTCTCGGAACGCCTGGCTTTCTCCTATCCTGACTTCCTTCTAAATTCAATTTCGGGAGTGTACCCAGGACTTTTGTTCTCATAGTTCCCCCTATCAAACCTCAAAAAAAGTCTCCCTATTTTCGTCTTGAGATCCGAAACCAAGAGGACCCCAGAC
>NW_007419171.1:0-547 GCF_000475195.1 Diaphorina citri
ATTGGCAGACCATCGCCCAGGACAGACAAGAATGGAGAAGGCTGGTGGGGGAGGTCAAGGACCCTCGCGGTCTGTGAATACCCTGGAGTACACTCGACAAGACCTCGAGGACCCTAGTTTAAGTTCTTGAAGTACTCAATCTGGCGGACCTCTTAATAAGGTGTTATCTGTTAATCAGTCTCTTAATAAGTCTCTCGACTCTTAATAAGTCCATAGGTAAAGTGGTAAAAGACCATGCTGAGATAAGTCTCCTAACAGGTAAATACCTAGTATTTATGTAGGTAACTACTAGGTAAAAGCCTTCCTCGGATAAGTCTGTATTAGGTCTTAAAGCTTAAACGTTTAATTGGAAGTGGCAGAAAAGAAGTTAATAGAACCAAATGAGTTCCAAGCTCCTAAGTTTGTATGGATAATATCTTGGTAGGTAACTAACATTTGAGCTGCTTTTACTGGGTCCATTCATTTGAAACTTACTTTCCTTATCCTATAGGAAGGAAAGTAATGTAATCGGGTCAAAATTTCGATGGTCAGTTTTTAGTGCCAAAAC
>NW_007419172.1:0-547 GCF_000475195.1 Diaphorina citri
ATTTTCCTCACGAGGCTGAGTGGGCCCCGCAACAGCCAGTCACGGAATTAATCATTTGCATGATACAAATTTCTTGACTCCGCCGGGAATCGAACCCGGGTCTCCCGCGTGCAAGACGAGCGCAGTGACCACTACGCCATGGGAGCTGACTCGATTCCAAATGACATCATGAAATTTTGCGTACCTACCTACTTCTAACAAAGGAAACTACCCCTTTCATTCCTCCCACCACTGAATTCCTGCCGGAATCTGGATATCATTATGTAATGTAAGTATCTAGGTACTTCTCACTTTCCCTCGCCTATAGGAAGGAAAGTAATGCTTACCCTAGGAAAGAACAAAAAATAGTAAATGGAGAGAGGAGAGGAATAAAAATACAAAGGTCGAGGGATTTTGATAGTGAGGTCTCCAGAAACATCATCATAAAAATCCCGCGTGTAAACAAAAATATGTACAAGTATGTACCTAAACAAAATATAAAGTATACAATACATGTAGTATACCATGTAAACAATATGTAGTTTAGGATGTAAACAAAAGTATATAG
>NW_007419173.1:0-547 GCF_000475195.1 Diaphorina citri
CGGTACAGGAAATTGGAGGCCGGAACATAGTTACCAGTGTGGCCTGGAATAGACGGATTTTTGTTAACACTTTTAGTGCCCACGCAAAAAAGGTGCTACTTGTTATTACTGACTTCAATACTATCCACACTCTATCAATAGGTACGTATATTTTTACAGTATTTGCATTTGCCAATATCCAGTATTGATTGTCTGCGGAAGGTGTAATGTTGCAAATCATCAAGAATTTTATTCTAAACACACATGAAAAAAATATTTTGTGAACACCGCATTGCATAACTACAATTTAACAGGGACTTTTATTCTACCGATTTGCATAGTAGGTAGACCTGACCGGTACACCTGATCAGGTCCGCCTGTAAGGTTTACCTGATAGGATAGTGTGTGTGCTCATCAAGTACCAGGTAGACCTGACTGGCGGACCTCTTCAGCCGTACCTGTCAAGTCTACCTGATAGTGAGTGTCAGGCCTTACCATTCCAAGCGTAGTTCTGTTGGCGACATTCGGGGCGGGTGCTCCGCGCGGTCTGCACACAAGTGCCCGTGGT
>NW_007419174.1:0-547 GCF_000475195.1 Diaphorina citri
TGTTAATCGTTTGGATATGGAGTTTTGAAGCCTTTCCGAAGTTAAATTTCGATGTGTAACTATGTAATCTTGTTCTTATTTTGCTTAGTTGATTCTTGGCGAAAATCCGACTAATACTGAGTGTTCAATGTTCATGGTTTGGTTCGTCTTTTCCTACCATCCTCATGCTACCGTATTACCTATTACTAAACTCAATTCTTTGAAGGTACTCAAATCTTCTTCCAGCATCACAAAATCTCTCCATGAAACGTTTCGGATTTGGCACACAATATCACTTGGGACATGGTGATGGTGGTAAAGAGAAACCCTTATTAATATCATCATTTGGGATCATATGGAAGCCAGGCAACCCTCCTTGAACTCTTACAATGTCTGAATATAATACACAAAGATTGTTCACTTCCGGTGCTCTCGTGACGTCATGAGGTTCACCTTTTCAGGCTTCAGGTGGATCTAGCACCCTCACATGATTGTGTTTTTTTGTTAATAGCCTCTCACTTCCTAGGTCGTGGAGACCTTTTTTATTATGATCGTTTTCCTTGATAAT
>NW_007419175.1:0-547 GCF_000475195.1 Diaphorina citri
GTTTTTTTTTTTTTTTTTTTTTTTTTTTAACTGTTCAAAAACAAATTGGACTGAGGGAAATAAGTATTCAGATAAACGTCACAATGTCACATGCTTTTAGTCTCACCTGTGCAAGTAATGAGCCAAAGTTTTTATTGGTGGAGGAATCCAAGATACACATGGTGTGTTTGTTTTGTCCCATGCACCACCATCATAAATAATAAAACCTTTTATTTATAAATATTAATGTTCAAACACATTAATTAATAAACAAAAAATAACTACATATCCTACACATTGAAAATTATAACTAGTTATCTTAAAAAACACAAGTTTTCCCAAGTGTGAAACACTCAAATAATTAAGTACTAACTGGAAAAATTGGGACTGATAAAGATTATTTCCAAAACACTATTTGAAACACAAATCACTCCAATTTCAGACCATGGTTATTACAAATCCAATAAAACATTTCTCTCCGTTTTGTACACTGCTAAAGTTTATACATTCTTGATTAGCTAGAACTTTTTAATTGATTTACAACGAAAATTAAATTACACAAGAAAAA
>NW_007419176.1:0-547 GCF_000475195.1 Diaphorina citri
TGTTTATTCTGTAATATTTTCTATCGTAGGGCATTGTGGGTTCCATAGAGACCGTATATTTCTATTTCGGCGGTGTAGTGGTTAACTTTCTTGCCTGGTAATCAGGAGGACGTGGATTACATTACTTTCCTTCCTATAGGATAAGGAAAGCAAAAAACAGTAGCAGTAGTTGTCATCTGAACAGTAGCTATGATTGTCAATCAACTCAGCCAAAGGGGGCAGTGTCTCGTAATCTATTTATCTAACCTAACACCACGTACTAGATACATGCCCGGAGATTTCCACAGAGGATTAACATCTTCATAAGAGAGTCTGCAGTCTGCACTCCGCGCAGGGTCGGTTTAAAGGGAGGTGTATATGGTCCACTATGCCCTCAGCTCCTCAATGAGGCCTGGAGGCAGTTTTGTCTCCAAAGACGAAAAAAAACCAAAATTTTAGTTATTGGATATTATTGTTAATAAAAAAAAATTGTTGTAAAGAGAATGTGCCCCCCTTTTTGTAAAGAGAATGTGTTGGACTTGGCCCCGGGGCCCGGTGGGGTTGGGTA
>NW_007419177.1:0-547 GCF_000475195.1 Diaphorina citri
TACATAGTTCTGTCATACTCAGTCATACCTATCTAGGTAAACTTTGACGTGGAAAAAAAAATCTATGTAGGTAGATAAAAAAAAATCTAAAATGCACCTACTCGTATGTATGCCAATATTCAATGAAAAAAAAGGCTCCCAAAAGGCCCCCTGAGCCCCTAATATACATAGATACCTAGATATAATTATCAGGCGAATCAATTATCCAATTAGTTTTCTTTGTGACTTTATGTTCTCTATGCGTTTTGGTTAGAACGAATTTTACACAAACGCATCAAACGCTATTCATCAAAACATACAAAGGAATCAAAGGTCAAAGGATCATCAAGATACTTGTACTTTTCAAGATCCAGGGCCGATCTAAGTATGGCTTCGGCCGATTTTGCCGAACCCATTTACCCCGGGGCCAGTCTGGCTTGGAAGGCTCTTACGTCTAGGGTTCGATTCCAGAGCAAACCTTGGAACTTTTTCGATATCAACAATTTTGCCATTAAAAATGGAGCCAACACTAGACAACCAAGGACAGTTCCTCCCCCCCCCCCCCCCC
>NW_007419178.1:0-547 GCF_000475195.1 Diaphorina citri
ATTATTTCTGATTGTCACATCAAAGGAATTAAATAATCACGACTATTCTTGGTGCGTAGAATATATCGTACTGATATTGTTTTTTAAGATAAACTTCACCATTGTACGATGTACTATCATGTATAATGATGTACAAATAAAACATATTTGTATTCTATTCTATTCAAGCATCCAGTGATCAGAGGCCAAGCAAGCAAGTTGAATTCTATTTTGACTTAACTGCCCCTTAATACAAAGCCCGTGGAAAACAACAGCAATATTATGACAGGAGACACAAAGAGGAAGAGCAAGGGGAGCAGGAAACATGATGCAGGAATGTCAAAAGACAGGAGGAATTTGATGACAATGCTCTGTGTGATGCTAGAGTGAATTGCAATTACCGACTGACATTCCTGGTGACGTGATCTGACTCAGCCTTTGCTGCCTTTGTGTCAGGTCCGGAATACTGATACAATCAATACAACACCACTGTGTTTATATTTCAGCACATCCTGATGAGGTAAACCGACAACATTCTGCGCTGACGAGTCCTAACGTTGCAAAGATG
>NW_007419179.1:0-547 GCF_000475195.1 Diaphorina citri
GCTAAGAAAAAAAGGCAGTTATGGGGCCCCAGAAGGAATGATTGGCGCCAAAATTAAATAAGCAAAATGTCGATTTTCCGGATTTTCTCTTAAATCTCACTTTTTTCGGCCAATCTACCTATATTTCCCTTCAAACTTAAACGAATATGATTCCACCCAAAAGTTGCTCTCGACGGAACTTGCGGGAAATTGAAACTGATGCAGGTGGAAAAAAATTGTGCTGAGCTCCTAAAAAAGTTTGACTTGAAAATCCTCATAAACTCCGCTATTTGCAGGCAAGGTTATCTAGGTTAAAGGTTTTATATACGGGACTAGTCATTGTTCATTAATCTCGCTTTTTTATATTGACTTAGCTACGTACAGGGGGATAACTTTTTTCATTACTATTATTTTGATAAAGTTTCAAGTTTTTTTTTTTATTTACATTTTTTTCCGAGAGGAAAAAAATTAAAAGTTGATTTAAGCAGAAAAATAACTTTCTATTCGTAAAACTGTGTTTAAGTTAACTTTGGAGTTAAAATAAATACAAAAAAGGATTAAAATAATA
>NW_007419180.1:0-547 GCF_000475195.1 Diaphorina citri
TTTACTGTTTAGGGTTTAGGTACCTATTGGTGGAAGGTGTTTTTTTTTATCCTTATAGAAGGGAGAGAATCCAACCCCGTTGGGTGGAAGAGTTTACCGAGCGAGAAATTGATAATCTTGCCATTAAAGTCTTAAAAAACACCGTTGCTGGATTCTAGAAGGGAATTTCCACCTTTTGAAGAAGGGACTTAATTTTACCTAATGTTGTACGTATAGGGGGAGGGATTTTATGCCTTTATAAACATGTAATTGTAATTGGTAATTGGAGAGAAAATTTCACCATTATAAGTATAGGGAGCGGGAGATTCTCACTGTTCTGTATTGCAGGTACTAGAACGGGGCCATTCTTCACCATTATACCTACGTATTGGGAGGGATTTTTTTTTTTACATTTATGGGTATTAAAAAAAAAACGGAGGAAAAGAAAACAATTTTAAACGAAAGCTGTAGAGAAGCAATTGAGAAAAGTAGTGGAAGAACGTAAGGAAGAGAGAAATAAAATTGAAATGATTGAAGGGGAGGGAAAGAGAGAGGATTAAGAAAGAGA
>NW_007419181.1:0-547 GCF_000475195.1 Diaphorina citri
CACTGTTTAATAACTATTGTTTTCCTCTGTAGTCTGTGTAGGAAAATTAATAAACATTATAACAAACTGCTACATATGTACCTGTGTAATTATACAGGGTAGGTAGGTACACGTAAAAATTCTATTTTTGAACTTTTTAAACACCGCTTCTTTTTGTTGAGTTTGTTCATAGAAAAAGGAGTAGATTTAACAATCAGAAGAAGAGGAGGAGGAGGAGAAGAAGAAGAAGTAATAGAAAAGAAGAATGATGGGAAATATAAAGAAGAAGATCAAGAGAAGAAGAATGAAGGAAAAGAAGAAGGTTATCATAAAAAAAAAACAAGACGAAGGGAGGAGGAGAAGAAGAAGAAATAGAAAAAGAAGAATGATGGGAAATATAAAGAAGAAGATCAAGAGAAAAAGAATGAAGGAGAAGAAGAAGAAGAAGAAAAAATAGAAAAAGAAGAATGATGGGAAATATAAAGAAGAAGATCAAGAGAAGAAGAATGAAGGAGAAGAAGAAGAAGAAGAAGAAGAAGAAGAAGAAGAAGAAGAAGAAGAAGAAGGA
>NW_007419182.1:0-547 GCF_000475195.1 Diaphorina citri
GTGTGCGCTAGATTGAAATGCAGAAGGTCCTGGGTTCGATTTCCAGCGTAGACATAAAATTGCACTGGTATATTTCTTATTAGGACGCGCTTTACCAGATCCCGAGTTCAATTTCCAGGGCAGACAAATGATTTGCACTCATTTTTGTCATCGGAACGTTAATATTAAGACTTAAGGCAAGTTATGATTTAAGATTATGACAAAATAAATCAACAAGTTGTGGCTCTTTCGGACTACCAACACACTTGTTCTCCAGTGTGGACAAATCCAAATTTATGTTTTGGAAAAGTTGGTGTTACAGGCGTCTCCACTAATTTATTTTGATTAAAACATTTTTTTGGGTACACTTGTTACCTATACCTCTATTTTTGCAGATCTACAAATATAACATACTTACTCACATAATTGTTTGTAATTAAGACGTTTGTACTATTATTAGCCCGGTATCAAATCCTTTGATATCGTAAATTTTTTCCAAAAACCAGGAATCGCTCCCGTTCTCACTCTTCTCTTGAGGAGAGGATTTCCCATCACCCCCAGGTCCTGG
>NW_007419184.1:0-547 GCF_000475195.1 Diaphorina citri
GACGAAGAAGAGACATGGGTAAGGAAAATCAAGTTTTTGGGATTAGACCCTCGGCCTGAAAATTTGAAGAATTACGGTTACTTGAGATGGTAGGAATTTGAAAAACATTAGATCTGCTTTCAGTTACATAGGCAGTATGGTCGAAGCTAAAAGTGGAGTCCAAGCTTGCATTCAGGGAGGCATTGTTTACTGGGTCAGAATTCACATTATCAGATAAATTAACAGTTTTTTCAACATAGCTAGAAGAACAAACAGGTGAAATATAAGTGGCTGTTGAAGCATCGTTAGATCCAGAGGTAGAGGCTGCAACACTAGAAACAGAAAAAGTAGATGGAGAAAGTTCATCACATGATACACGAGCAGGTAAGCCCTTGAAACACCTGAGCAGTTTGTTGGACAGTGAATGTTTTCCCTTCATGTTGAAATGAAGACCATCAGCAGAATACAAAGATTTGGACATAAATATATTTGTGTCAAAATAAGTGAGTTTGTGCTTTAAGCACACATGTTTGAGATAAATATTAGTCTCATAGATATTAGAAGACAA
>NW_007419185.1:0-547 GCF_000475195.1 Diaphorina citri
CGTACAACATCACTGAGGTTTGGGTAAAGATTTCTTTTTACTTCAGCCATACCTATAGTCAAAATTACAGTAACTGTGCAATCTGTGCATTGTTCAAAGAGCCGAAGTCTAGTCAAAAGATACGTCCTTTTGGAAACGCCACTCTGTCTTTTTATCCTTTTAGGAAGACTTCATCTTCACCCCAATATCTATGCACTATCCTGTATAAAGTCCCTACACCTCGAATTTCATCATCGCGAACATCGCAATTAGGCCACATCATAACAATCATAACAAGTATTATCATTATTACAATAATCATGATAATTCAATAATCATCAAAGAAAATAAACTTCAAACATCTTGAGGAAGGATCATGACCCCCACGAACACTGAATGTTGAAACTCACTGTTTTCTCTGAGACCTTAATATGAGTGGTATAACCCCATTGTTGTAGTGGTATTACCCCAATTCCTTTAGCTTTAGCCGATAAGTGGACCACGCGTAAAGACCAACTTGGTGAAGCTTTATAAAGACTTTGTGGTGGGTAGAATAATCTTTGTGAAG
>NW_007419186.1:0-547 GCF_000475195.1 Diaphorina citri
CCAGACTGCATTCTTGGTCAAGGTTGTGTCAGCGGGCGGAGTTTGAGATATACCTACTTTCTGGTTTAATTACTTGTGAGTAACATAATTATATTGTATGGTACTTAACTAGTCTAGTGTGGCTGACACATGTTGGTGTAGGAAGGTTTTCTGAATTTCAATGACCTAGGACATTGGAGCATTCGGAGATCGGAGCAGCTTATTAGAAGACCGCGGAAAGAAAAAGTACAATGGGTATACGAGGGTATGCTATGGGTCCTCAATGAAGCCCTTCAATCAGAATATCAGATACTTGATACTTCAATAACTTCAATACAATACATTTTGTCCTGCTGAGATAGATAAGCTTTGTACCCCCATCGGATTTTTGGAGCCCCCTAGGGACTTTTTATCCCAATGAGTTCACTGAACTACATACTAGTATTTTGAATTCAACAAAAATGATATTTGACCGACCGAAGTAAGTTTAAATTCGACTTTAATGTCTCTAGAAAACGGTTTAATATGAAGTTAAGACACTCACTTGGTACCTGAAAATTTCTGTGCT
>NW_007419187.1:0-547 GCF_000475195.1 Diaphorina citri
TCTCTCTCTCTCTCTCTCTCTCTCTCTCTCTCTCTCTCTCTCTCTTTCTCTTTCTCTCTCTCTTTCTCTTTCTCTCTCTCATGCCTCGATAAGATTTGAACCCAAGCCCTCCCACATTCCTACCAGGCGGATATCATCATGTCATAGTTACTATACTACTTAATCTACATGATCAGCATAAGCATAGTTCCTATACCCCTCTCAATCATCCTAAATCTCCTCGGTGTTTACTACTTGCGTAGGTACTAAATTTTCAGGTAGACAGTACTACTTCCGTACTAAAGATGTACTACTTGCGTACTGGAAAAACCAGGTAGACTGGGGAAAAATACCTCTCAAAATTTGGTCCCACAGAAAAAAATCCCTTATTATATCCCACGAAATAATTCTAGAAGGCAGAAGGCGAAAAGAACTTTCGCAAATGATCAACTTCCTTGGAATGATAGGGTTAGGTAGCACGCGAAAAGAACTTTCATAAATGATCAACTTTTTGTGTGTTATTGGGTTTAGTATAGGGTTAGGAAACATATAAAAAGGACTTCTTAAT
>NW_007419188.1:0-547 GCF_000475195.1 Diaphorina citri
TTTTAAAAATTGCCGCCGGGACAGCTATCTCACGTCGTCCGAGCTCATCTCAGCCCTGTTCATAAACACACCCTCAATATTGGACAACAGGTGCTGAAAGATTCTGTACGGATGCTTAATCTACATCTCTTCCACTAACTTACATCTCTCCATCAACGTCTAAATCAAATCAACTGCCTATAAGAACTATCCAGCTTCATCAACCACGATTCCTCTCTACACCAAGAATCGCGATTCTTTTAGAGTCGATTCTTTGAGTCGAATATTTGAAAAGAATCGAATCGTGGTATTCGAATATTCAAAAAGAGTCGAATATCCCATCCCTAACTGCAGCACAAGATAAACGTCCTCCCAACATCAGATTCTGAAAGCCGGACTGTTGTAGTCAAGCAACGTCATCGTTGCACGGCCGAGCAAGTCTCTCTTCTTCTTCTTCTTCTTCTTCTTCTAAATACGATTTAGGGTGTGTTTATGAACAGGGCTGAGATGAGCTCGGACGACGTGAGATATCTGTCCCGGCGGCAATTTTTAAAATTCATTTTATATT
>NW_007419189.1:0-547 GCF_000475195.1 Diaphorina citri
TCACAACCATCACCTATACCAAATTATCCCATATTGTATAACAGTGCCAGTGGTCAAATGAAAACAAGAGATGTCTCACTAGTTGCATCATTTGCCTTCCTTCTTCCTTACATTATTAAGATCCCGACTACAGTCTGGAGTCAGGAGTAGGTACCTCTACTTTTAATTGCTTGCGTTTTGGAAAGAAATTTAACGACAATGTACAGTACAGATCATTATGGGGATTAAGGTCTGTGGCTTCAACTGTGTTCACTGCTTTTGCAATTTGTGATAATGTCGCAATAGATATCACAAAGATCATCATCACACAGGATATTACATGGAATTGCAATAATCGCGTTACGTCAGGAGCATTACATAAATCTCTTTGCAGATTTTTGGCAGCATCTCCGTTCGGAAAATCGTGTTTTGCCCCCAGACACATAAACTTCTCCCGTATTGGGGATACGGGAGATAGATTTTCCGGCTATCTGCACGCGAGCAAAGATTAATAAATTAATTTCCCCGGAAAACATCGTCGCAGCATTCCTCGGAAAATAGCTGAGGA
>NW_007419190.1:0-547 GCF_000475195.1 Diaphorina citri
TAAGAGATAAAAGTTAGATTATTCGTCTAGCTCTTTTGCTTTTTTTGAGTTTGACACTTGGATTTTTCTTTTGATTCAATAAAATGCAACAGATTAATTATTTTAATAATAATTGCATAGTTCTTGTGTGAATTGTCTGACAGATTATTTAATTTCAGCCTCTTCCAGGGGGTTTTTTCACCTGCTATAGGTGCTGTACTGGTTTAATTCAGGCCAGGGAAATTTGTGCTTTAGCCCAACTCATTGTGCTTTAGCCCAATTTTGTGCTTTAGTCCAACTTTCTATGGCTGAATCACCTGTTCCGGGTATGTTTGCCTCTAAAATGGAGAGACAGATTTTTAGTGGGTGGAAATTCAACACTATTCAGCCTGAATGTCTTAGAAGATTTTTCTCACTCTCTCTTAAAAAAAAGTAGATATGTGCTCACAATCCCCTAGCCAGACATGGCAATATTGGAGTCTAAGATAATTATGACTATCAGAGGTTTCAGGGGGGAAAAAACAACAAATTTCCTTTTTCTTCTTTAAACTTGGTGTTTATTGTACAA
>NW_007419191.1:0-547 GCF_000475195.1 Diaphorina citri
GTGAACATAAGTTTTTTAAAAGATTATTATTTCCTTTTAGCTGTTTGTTTCTTACATAAGGGTTATTTTAGTTTACGAATTTGTTTTATATAAAAGGAATGCAGAAGTAGGTATTAGGTACATAGGTTTAAACGTTCAGGTAAGGTAAAGAGGTATTTACTGTCTACGTGAAGACTTACACTCGTATTTATGAACAAGAATGATCGTACTTAGATCAGTCTCAAGTCAAAATTGACCAATCAAATGCCTTGAGACTATGCTTAGCACGAACTTAAGAGCCAGCATTTTGTTCATAAATATGGGTGTTATTCTCTGTAAATAACACCCGTATTTATGAACAAGTTCTTCAGATCGTTCTAAGAACATATTGTAAGTACATACCTACGTGCCTATTTATTGCGAACCTATTGATTGTGTAATATAATTAATTTTTTGTTTTTGTTTTACTTTGATATTTTCAATCCCGCCGGAATGTGTGAGGTAGGTAGTTAATTCTATTAATGGAAATATTGATGGAACCGCTACGCCTATTATTATACCTACATAA
>NW_007419192.1:0-547 GCF_000475195.1 Diaphorina citri
GTCTTTAAGCCCTTTCTTTTGATGAAATTGGATCTTGAAAAAGTTCGTCCAGTTCAGACTTATGTGGCGCATGGTACAGGTGGGCCAATAAATGGTACGTTTTTTAGGTGGGCGAATAAATGGTACACTTACTAGGTACCGAATCTTGAGCAGATATGTAGATCATAGTATTGTGCAATATCTTCAAATTAAATTAAAATATACTAGGGTATCTTGCCTGTTTTAAATTGGAGGAATTTGAAGTGTGGTGCTTACAAGGAATGAAATCGACAGATGTTTTCACCTTTTCAGGTATATTTTCACTGGCATCCTGGTGGGCGAATAAATGGTACACTTACTAGGTACCGAATCTTGAGCAGATATGTAGATCATAGTATTGTGCAATATCTTCAAATTAAATTAAAATATACTAGGGTATCTTGCCTGTTTTAAATTGGAGGAATTTGAAGTGTGGTGCTTACAAGGAATGAAATCGACAGATGTTTTCACCTTTTCAGGTATATTTTCACTGGCATCCTGGTCACTACAGGAACCAGGACAGGACACC
>NW_007419193.1:0-547 GCF_000475195.1 Diaphorina citri
ATTGGGAATAATACGAGTAAGTCACAGTCACATAAATATATTTTTAGTCACATCCACTAATCAGGTTGTAGTGCTATTGGGAGTTTGATCACATCCACCACTAATCAGGCTGTAGTGCTATTGGGAGTTTGGTCACATCCACCAATGTCATAACTCACATGTTACACCTACGGGCGTCTAGCCCACTACTGGGATATGGGGATGAGGTCCTTAGGGATTGTAAATAATACAGACAACTAATAGTACACTGTTCGGGGTAAATTTACAACCATATGTTTTTTTATTATTATTATTACCTATTATTTTATTCTTTTACTGTATTAAAACCACATTGTAAAATCACATTCATGGAATTATGAGATCTCCAATGCCTACGTTCAAATGTCAACAAAAGATATCTCTATGGGTTATGGGTTCTCCCAACATTTGAAGCTTGTTTCAACCTATTTTCATCGATTATATGGCTCGCTGACCAGTCAAAGTAAGTCCCAAAGCAGGTCCTACATTTAGGAGATATGGACATATCCTTCAGGAGCCAACAAGCTAC
>NW_007419194.1:0-547 GCF_000475195.1 Diaphorina citri
TCTCCTCCTCCTCCTCCTCCTCCTCCTCCTCCTCCTTCTTCTTCTTCTTCTTCTTCTTCTTCTTCTTCTTCTTCTTCTCCTTCTTCTTCTACCTATTTCTACTTCTCCTTTCAAAAGTAAATACCAAAGAAGTTTTAAAGAAAATATGAACTAGAGGTATACTCGTACACTCGCACCGTAAAATATACATAGACTCAATTAAAATCTCTTTTCCTAGGAACATTGAAAGTATAAATTGAATTTTGAAAAGTCTGATAGTAAGAACGGTAAGAACTGGACGATCTGTAAAGTTGATAATCCCGTCAAGAAAAGGAAGAAGAAGAAGAAGAAGAAGAAAAAGGAAAAGAAGGAGAGAAAAAAGAAAAGAAAGAAGAAGGAGAAAAAACATTGCCTGTGAAACTGTGAACCCTTTTCCCCCTGTTTAACCCTTTGAAGCATACCGGTTTCACAGTGTAACCACCTTCTATAATGTGCCTCAGACGTACACAGATATAGGAATCATGCTGATTTCTTATTCGATTTGATACTGGTGCTGTTCTCTATCGGC
>NW_007419195.1:0-547 GCF_000475195.1 Diaphorina citri
ATAACTTCTTTGATGATCAAATAAGATAAAGGAGATGCACTTTTATTCAATAGTTGCAGAGGCGATGGCGTAGTGGTCATGACACTCGCCTGGTAAATGAGAGGGCACGGGTTCAGACCCGTCAAGGCATTGAAGGCATGGTTTTTTAGGTATTTACCTCCCTCAATGGATACCTTCCTTCCAGTGATGAACGACGTTCAACGTCAATTTAGTAGAATCATCCATCATCCCACTATTGGTCCAGTAAAGAATTTGTTGAGGCCTGAAGAGTGTTGATTAAGTAATCTTACGCTGTTTGCCCCCGTCGGCTTAAATATTCTTCCAATGTGTGCCATTAGGCGGTAAGCCCTGACATGTTCACAATACAAAATATTTCACATGTCATGGCTCTCTGTAGCTTTTATTCGAGTAGCTCAAGTTAATTCTACTGATGTGAGATGTGAAGCAGACTTGAGAGTTCAGGGTAAAGTTCACGGAAGAATTTGGTTTTAGTACTTTTAATTTGGTGAGTTCATTAGATTCAAAGAATCCTAGTGATTTAGTGAAC
>NW_007419196.1:0-547 GCF_000475195.1 Diaphorina citri
AATATGCAATATTTTTAAAATTGGAAATCAGATAACACTAAAACACACCTAAATTTTCCCCTATGAATTATAAAAATGAAAATGTATTATGTAGAAATAAAATTATGTATTTTACAAAACTTTGACCTAATTTGAATCAGACAAAATGAGCCCAATCTGTCTGCTGCTACTTGTCGTCGCTAGATTCTGTAAAATCAAAACAATTCCAGTGAATTTGGCACGGTAATGGTAATGACACAAAATATATTCCTGAATCAGAAAATGAATTATTTTCCGAGATTTGTTGTAGTTTTTTAGTCAGAAACATGGAAATCATGACATCTTCAAATGCAAAATAACATTTATGGAAATGACATTTTCTGTTCAAGTACAAAATAACATTTTATTAATTTTATTCCAATGAATTTTGTACACACGTGTCAACAATGAAGGAATCATAATGAGAGCCACATTATGGCATAGGAATTTTGGTAGATCCGTTTTCATGACAATTTATACCTAATACAGGTGCGGCAGGACGCACGTAGGGTTTGGACGCCTATGATTT
>NW_007419197.1:0-547 GCF_000475195.1 Diaphorina citri
AGAGAGAGAGAGAGAGAGAGAGAGAGAAACACGGTAGATGTAATGAAGGAGAGAAACGAAGTGTCGAAGGGAAAGAGAGAATGAGAGAGAATTAGAGGGAGAGAGAGAATTAGAGAGAGAGAGAGAGAGGGGGGGAGAGATTTAGAGGGAGAGAGAGAGAAAGGGGGATAGAAACACGGTAGATGTAGTGAAGGAGAGAAACGAAGTGTTGAAGGGAAAGAGAGAATGAGAGAGAGAGGGAGAGAGAGAGAATTAGAGAGAGGGAGAGAGAATTAGAGAGAGGAAGAGAGAATTATAGAGAGGGAGGGAGAGAGATAGAATTAGAGGGAGAGAGAAGATGAAAAAAGGGAGGAAAAGGAAAGAGAGAGAGAGAATGAGTTAGCTGAGATTGAAGAAGTGTACAAAAAAAACTTGGAGAAAGGATATAAAAGGAGAGACCAAAAGGGAAAAGGGAAACTAGGTGAAGAAGAAATAAGACGAAGGAGAATAAGAAGAAGAAGAAGAAAAGAAGAACAAAAGAACAAGAAATAAAAGAAGAGGAGGAGGA
>NW_007419198.1:0-547 GCF_000475195.1 Diaphorina citri
GGCGATATCCACCTTACCTGTTCTGGAATCCAACCTCTGAACTTAGAGCTACCTCTGCATTTCAGAAGAGAGAGTTTTTTCAAAAATAGACCTTTACCTGAATTGCAACAATGTAAGGATTTCCTGCAATCTGATTGGTTCCTTCATTTTGGGCATTGAGGTTTGTCATTGGAAGGAAAATAGTTCAGAAGGTCATTTCAACTTCAAAAGGACCAATTTTAAAAAGGAATTATTTTGAAACCTATGGGGCGTACACGAAAACGTATGGCCTTCGAGACCATAATCTTATATTATAAAAACGAGATCCATTCACAGTTCACATTTCATAGTTCACACACTGATCGCTCTATCTCTAGAACCACAACACGGTGGAGATGTCAACACTACTATTGGTGGAGATGTCCATTTTACCTGCCTTCAAAAAGTACCAAAATTACGAGTTCTTTTCCTCCCATTTCACTACTATTTATATCACTATCTACTAGTTAGGTATCCCATTTTTACTATAGTTAGGGATCCATATAATGGTACATATTTGATTAGATTG
>NW_007419199.1:0-547 GCF_000475195.1 Diaphorina citri
ACAGTTGATTTCCATTGACTGTTATATTTATATGTACTGATTGATTGTCACAATTGTCACACATATGGTGAGGTGATACATACATATGGTGAAATGATACATATTGTGGTACCTGATGTACTGTTATGTGTTATGAGTTCTGCAACAAGTGATGAGACTGATGAGTTCTACTACATTTGTTGGAACACAGCTGGGATTCTCTGCCTCATAATTATGTAGATGTCATGATTTCTTTCCAGTTTTACAGTCAAACCAAAAACTGACACGACTTGCTGAACGAAGTTTGTGAAAATGAAAAAGCAGCAAAAAAAACGACATAAACCGGTCTGAAAAAATTCCTCTCAGATGGGAAAATCCCAATACGTGTCCCCAATTTTAAGATCAGTAGGTGCCTAATTCATTGTAAGAAAAGAAATAAATAAGTGAACACCTATGTTCACCTGAACTGAACCGATCAAAGTGTCTCAACTGACGACGGCACTGAAATAATAAAATCACTGCACAAATAATAATAAAATCACTACACAAAGCCAAGATAACACATCAA
>NW_007419200.1:0-547 GCF_000475195.1 Diaphorina citri
TTTGGAAAAGTTATGAGCTAATATTAAAGAAGAAAACCATTGATTGATCTTTAATATCATTATAATAGTTGCTGTGACCGGTGACGTCAAAATATTGAGAAATGGCTAGTCACATTAGCTATTTTTTGATTGTTTGCATTTCGTGGAAAATTGTCATCTTCCAGGACTTCCAGGTTATCTTATTTGATTGAGAGTGATCAATCTTTGTACTTCTACCATCATTAGCAGAGAATCTGCAAATCACTTCGGACACTTATGGTTATTGTTGTTTTACCTCTAATTCCTTCTCCCCAATGTTTTCCTGTGTCTGCGGTCACTTGATTAATAACCACAATGCCTCGTGCTCTCTGATTGATGATTGTTCTATGTTACCTGGTAGTCCTCTGGTACCAGGATGTTTGATATGCTACCCGGTACTAGGATCTAGGATGTCGAAAATTTGTCCTCTTTCGTCAGCCTGAAGCTTGTTGAGTTAGAGGCTTATCAATCAATTTTAATTATTCAGCGTGATTTTCACATTTTATGTTGACAATAGGTAATGAATTGC
>NW_007419201.1:0-547 GCF_000475195.1 Diaphorina citri
ATATACTATATCAAGGAACTAATTTTCTCGTTGATTTGTTTTTGTTCCAGGTAATCCTCATGCTGGGCTGATTCATTCCTTGTATTGGTCAAATGCCAGAAGGCCCAATCCAGTTTACCTGATGGTAAACTTACCTTTGTATTCGCACAAATGTAGGAAGCAATACTATCATTTAAATGAAGAAATTTTAGACGTCACTAAAAGATATCTTATTTTTTATTTTTGTCATTAAAGTGTCAAAATAATTAGGATAAATTTTCCCTATATCCATGTCGTAAAGTGTGTTCAATCCAAACATAGTCGACCGGCCGTCGATCGATCCGAGGGTTACGAACACTATACGGGCAGTAGGCATAAATGCGCATTAAAAAGCACAGAGAATGGGAAAAAATCTTCCAAAATTCAATGACTGAATTTTTTAGCTGAGAGAAAACGCACACGGAAACATAGAAGTGGTAGAAGAGATCGCAGAATTCTTTTCGGTAAATTATAGAAAGGAATTGCAATCAAGGGAGCCATAAAAATAGGAGGGTGGGGAGGAACAGGA
>NW_007419202.1:0-547 GCF_000475195.1 Diaphorina citri
GGGAGAGAGAGAGAGAGAGAGAGAGAGAGAGAGAGTGAGTGGGAGAGAGAGAGAAACCTGGAGTATCCATTGAAAGGTATATAAAAATTCAAATTCTACTACCATCCAGCTAGTTAGAAAGAAGATGGGATAGGGAGTTTTTTTTCTGTAAGGAAAATGACATTCTGGGGAACAGTAAAAGTGAAATACCATTCCAAAATGTTTGAATTCCTATATTTTCGTCTGGAAAAAATTTCTCTGATACTTGCATGCATACCTAACCTACATATATATATTTGCAAAAGTATCCACATACCTCTATTAGAATCCTGTACATAATATATGTATATTTAGGTTATGTTAGCTATGTCGGTACCTATCTAAACTAAAGAGATACAAAAGTCATAAAATAGTTTAATTCATACATAGATATTTATTGAAAGAGCAAGAGGAAAATTCCTCTAGGTATACCAAACCAAACTCAGTTAGGACTCACAGAGAGAGAGAGAGAGAGAGAGAGAGAGAGAGAGAGAGAGAGAGAGAGAGAGAGAGAGAGAGAGAGAGAGAG
>NW_007419203.1:0-547 GCF_000475195.1 Diaphorina citri
CCTCATCCTTTTTCGTCATCATTTTCTTCTCTTCCTTTCTCCTGTTGGTCCTCTACCTTTTCTTCGCTTACTTCTTCCTCATTCTTTATCTTCTCCTTTGTATCCACTCCGGATTTATTTCACCAACATCTTTTACCACTCTACAGTTGAGAGTGAAGTCTGAGGGCGATATTTTTTCGGTTTTGATCATTTTTGTAATATACCTAGGTATATCTTTTTCTTTGAACAGACTCGTATTACAGTACATAATACAGACAATATTACAGTAGGTACATAATATGAGCACATACCTACCGAAATTTCTTTGGCTAAGACTAAATTATTGAGAGGGTTAACTTTTTTCTCTCCTATCCTGATCTTATGTATCCATCTTGGGTTAGCTCTTTCATCTTATCTAATGATCTATTCAACTTTGGTTTGGTCTTCTATCTATTCTATTCTTTTCTCTTCATTTTCAACATGCTTTACTTTCATCGTTCTCTTTATTTTCAACATCCTCTTTGTCTAGTACTCTAGTTCTTCCTATACGGTAGACATCCTCCATCAC
>NW_007419204.1:0-547 GCF_000475195.1 Diaphorina citri
AAAGTCCCTGGAGTGCTGAAAATGAAATTATTGAAATGAAGACAAAAAAATAATCATTCTGAGAGAAATATTTTGTCATACGATAGCCAGCGTGTAAGATACGAGCAGATTTTGATCTGATTATCCCTAGAACTTGAATCCTTATCAAAATCCTTATCCATCAGGATAACAACGTTTGTTTTTTTATATCAAAATATCGAGCCAGGCAAATTTACTTAAATAGGGATAGCGAGAAGAATATCACTCAGCTTCCGAATCCCCAGGGACCAGAGGTTTATTTCCAGGAATCGATTTCTGTCCATCAATTTCATCGTGTATTTTTTAGGACCTATATGGTGCGTTAAGACAAGACATAGGCGGTTCTTGCCTAAATTTTTGGGGGGGCTTGATTTTGATTTAGCTTTATGTAAAAAATCTGGTGTGAACATTACACGACTTTCCTTATCCTATTGAGTGATGCTTATTTGATTATTATTTTACCCTAACTTTTACCATATCTCTAACCGTTGAGTCGGTATAGCTGAAAACCGCCAAAAACGGGCGAAAT
>NW_007419205.1:0-547 GCF_000475195.1 Diaphorina citri
ACATACATACTACAAGTATTGGCCTACATACATACTACAAGTATTGGCCTAAATTTTGGAACATTCCGCCCCCACTAATCCACTGATTCTTGCCCCACTCCCTAGCTGAAACCCGGGATATTGGCCTCAACGATTCAACAGTCCAATTACAAGGGTCGTAGCGAGGTTTCTATTAGCCAATTTCCAGATCTCCAACTGAACCCATCACCTTTAGAAGTTTAGAGTCTTTAGACATGTCGAACTCCCCCCACGAAAACAGTCAATCTATCCGTCCTTCTCTCTATGTTGGTTTGTTGGTATACTTATGGTATAAGGAAACGTCAGACTATCATCAATATGCTACAAGAATCAACAATCAGCAGTATACATAGTTAATACCAATGACTATTATGATCATTGAAGTAACAAAACCAACAAAAGTTTGTAACATGATCCGAGTAAAAGTAGCTAAAGCAATTTTATATCATATCTATTCTCTTTCTATCCTCTGTTTTGTGTCTATTTATTCTGTTTATATCTATACCTTTACCTATATATATATCTTTAT
>NW_007419206.1:0-547 GCF_000475195.1 Diaphorina citri
GGAAGAAAGAAAGTCGTAATGATTTTCAAAATTTAATTATGTGCACATTAGAGTCATAAAAATGTTCATTCAGTTAGTTACTCGTAACTTTTGCAGCTTTTTTAAAGCATTCTTTTTTTTTCTTGTGAATAGGTCACATGCCCCAATAGTGGACGAGCTCCATATTAGGTCACGTATAGAATGAGACATAGACTTACCAACTTACCTACTAGTCTTGTCCGCGTAGTTAATTTGAATAAAACAAACAGAGGTTATTAAGATGCGTCCACAGAAGTCGATCGATATCGACTGTAAACCATAATTAGGTATAAAGTAAGTGTGTACCTACCTAGTAAATACCCAGGAAAATATCCGATCTTACGATCTACATCGTCAAAAGAAAGTGTCCTATCATAAACTCGATGGTCAATTCGTTCTCCGGTCCTTTCTTTGGTCTGCCACCATATTCGGGGGAGAAAAAAAAAGAAGGGAAAAAACTCCGGGTTGAACAAACTAAAGTGTCCCATTTTATCCCGGAGTGATATAATGCACATTGTTCTCTAATACC
>NW_007419207.1:0-547 GCF_000475195.1 Diaphorina citri
GGTATATTGCACAGTGCTTCCTCCGACAGTGAAACAAAGTCAGGTAAGGCGATATCCACCTTACCTGTTCTGGAATCCGACCTCTGAACTTAGAGCTACCTCTGCATTTTAAAAGAGAGAGTTTATCAAAAATAGACCTTTACCTCAATTGCAACAATGTTAGGATTTTCTGCAATCTGATTGGTTCCTTAATTTTGGGTTGATGACTCATTGCTGCCACATTGATCTGGATGAACTATAGGCTTGACTATAAAGTAGAAGCTCTAGCTCTTGTCTACTCAGTAGTAGCATTAGTAGACAAATAGAAATATCTCTATGGCCACGGATACTAGATATGTCTGCACTCTGCACATACACACTCTACAATCTATTATGTCGATCTTAGGAGGTTTGATAGAGGGAACTGTCATCTTCCTGGTCGTCCCGAAAGCAAAGAGAGAAGCATAGACAGGATAGGAGACTACCAGTCGTTCCGAGAGCGAACTTTGTCCGTTTATTAGGATAAAATCCGCCCCGCGACCTAGCGCTTGCAAAGCAAACGCGCTAC
>NW_007419208.1:0-546 GCF_000475195.1 Diaphorina citri
AAAGATTAGTGGAAAAATGGAAACTGATTGCAAAAGAAGCACTTATAATATATGTATGTAGTTATGCTGTGATAATGTGAATTTCACAAAAGTTGTGAAAAGGCTCTGCTTTAGCACAAAGTGAATTACCTCTAATAAAATTAATAAATTAGGTATTTATCATTTATTGATTTGACTCTTGAAGTGCCTTGGAAAGAATGGAAAGTCATTTTCTTTTTTCCCAGTTTTATTATACCACCCACTATATTTTTTAAATTTTTTACACACCCAAACCCTAACACATATTCAACACAAATAAAACAACAGTTTACAACCCCACTCTCTCTCTCTCTCTCTCTCTTTGTCCCCCCTCTCTCTCTCCTCCTTCTCCCTCCCTCCCCCTCTTTCTCTCGCTCTCTCTCCCATGGTCGTCTCGTCTAAATATTGCCAAATAAAAAAATGGCTGCTTTTTTTGCGAAAGAAAAGAAGGAAAGTTTCCCGTCATATTTTTGTATCATGGCAAACAATTTTTCCAGCACGTCTTTTTTTATGATTTTACAACGTCGT
>NW_007419209.1:0-546 GCF_000475195.1 Diaphorina citri
CTTTTTCCCTTTCTCCCATATTGTTAGCCTCTTTTCTTCTCTTATCTCTCCCTCTCTCCTGTATCTCTCTCTCCTTTCTCTTTCACTCTCTCTCTCTCCCCCTCTCTCCTTTCTCTTTCAATATAGTTATTTTTTATCGCTCTCCCAATTTATTTCCCTTCATTTTGAGTTTCGCGTCAAAATGACAGTTGAAAGAGAAAGAAAGCAAGTCACACCTGACCCCTCTTTTACATTATTAAATCCTCTCTCTCTCTCTCTCTCTCTTCCTGTCTCTCTCACACATTTTTTCCATCCCTCATTTTCTCCTTCTTCTCATAATGTCTCCTTATCTCACTCTCTATCTTTCTCTCTCTCCCTCTCGCATTTTTTTTTCACTTCCCCTCCCTTTCTTTCTCTTATTTTCTATACCCCTTCCTTTATTCTATTCTCATTCCTTGTCTCCCTACTTTCATAATGTGTCCTTATCTCTCGTTCAATCTCACTCTCTTCCTTCTCTCTCTCTCTCTCTCTCTCTCTCTCTCTTCCTCTCTATCTTTGTCCCCCTTT
>NW_007419210.1:0-546 GCF_000475195.1 Diaphorina citri
CTAGAACCCAGGAGAGAGAGAGAGACTTAGGAAGATGAGGTCATCTCAAGTAATTATCTAATGTTAGAAGAGGGGAAGAAGGAGGGAGGAGGAAAGAGAGATGAAGGAGAAGAGGGGGAGGAAGAGGGGAAGAAGAGGGAGAGAACTAAGAGAGAAGAAGGTGGAGGAGGTAGGGCAAAAGAAGAATGAGAAAGGAGGGAGAGGGGTATTTCTTATCAAGCTGATATCAGCATTTTGTAGGGAAATGGTTATCAGGAGCTAATAATAATGTCAGTAAGGGTTTCTTCACAACGACTTTAGAGAGGTTTTGTATCTCATCTCACGAGGTAGGTACCACAACCACTCCATAGAAAGAAGATTGGATACTTGAACATATCACACTCAGCCTCGTGAGGACAATATTGAGGAGCTAGTTGATGCAGATATGTACCTACTGGGATATGATAGGCTAGGATTCCAAGCCTACTTATAAACTAGCCCTACTACTTACTACAAACAATAAACTAGCCCTACTACTTACCTACTACAAACAATAAACTAGCCCTA
>NW_007419211.1:0-546 GCF_000475195.1 Diaphorina citri
TCTAAATAGTTCTAAACAAAAATGGACGCGGCACACAAGGGATCAAGAAGAGACCGCCTTAACTTAATAATAGGGGGGGCCTCCCCCTCCCCACAATGGGGATTTTTTCTTCCAACTGTAGTAGTATACTGAAAGTATTGGCCTATTATTTGAAGCATCCCCCTTTTTTTAAGCCACTGTTTGGATTCTTGGGGCCCTCTCCCTGAAATTTTGAATACGGACCTGCCCTAAATATCGCCCTCCAAACTTTTACCCCTAAATTACCCTCCTTTAAAACTTCCCCTCAAAGACTTCTTGAAAATTTTCACTTAACCTACCTTAACCTTCAACTTTTACCCTCTAACCTATCGAGATCTTAACCTTAAAACCTTCTCCCAACCTGCCAGCCTAGTTAGCTTAGTTGGTAGTGCGTCTGCCTTGTAAGCGCTAGGCCGCGGGTTCGATTCCCGCCCGGGGCGGATTTTATCCTGGTGGGATAATGTTCGTTCTCGGAACGGCTGGCTTTCTCCTATCCTGTCTTCCTTCTCTCTTCGATTTCGGGACGAT
>NW_007419212.1:0-546 GCF_000475195.1 Diaphorina citri
TTTAAGCATTTCTATTGAGATCAGCGTGTTTCGAACTTCCTTTATCAGCGAAGAAAAAAAAAAGTGGTTGAGCCCCATGGTCAAGTACAATATCATACATATTTCTGGCCATGGTCTTCACTTGACTGGAGTGGATTATGGACTGTCCCCTATCTAATAGATGTTAAAAAACAAGACTATAGATAAAAGGACAGACGAGTTGATATATTTCGACCACTACTATGCCCATCATCAGAACAACTCTATATTCAGTAGCTTCAAACCCACCCACTCCCCGTTCTTTAAGGGCTCAAAAATTTTGTGCCTAGTGGTGCTAGGACATATTAATTAAAGCTAGTCACAAACACAACTTTTTTTGTCCGATCACAGATAATTTTCACTTAATCCAGAGTTCAAGAAATACTGGTCTGTGAATAACAGTTGGGTGAAGCCAAAGAAAACCCTTGACACTGTGTTAACTCTTAGTGCTAAGATCGGCCATTAGCGTCGTTTTGCGGTACGCAAATCTTTGTCTATCCCCAATGACGAACAAACTTATTAAACCCT
>NW_007419213.1:0-546 GCF_000475195.1 Diaphorina citri
TCTTTTATTTTCTTTTTAGTTATTATTATATTTTTTATATTTAGATATTATTATTTTTTTTTAATCAAGGATATCTGTCAGCCAATTCATGACACATGGTTACCTAATGTACACAATATGTAATACAGTGATATTATACCTACATAAGTATGCTGTAGGAACTATGTAGGTACCTACATATGTTGTTTAGATCTCTTATGGGAGCCATGCTGTCTGAGCGGGGATGCTGGTAAAATCCATATGTTTGTCATAATTATGTACTAGGTACATTGATATTCATTAATCTTCATCAGAAGACTTCCTGATCATTGCAAATCTCACTGGTTTTGCATGCAGGGGGTACCGGTTTCAATCCCCAGCAAACTCGAAATTTTTCTTCTTCTTCTTTTCCATATGAAAGTCTGGGTGCACTCAGCCTTATGACGAGAAAAAGGGGAAAATTTGAAGAAAAAGACGTAGATAATAATAATAATAAAACAATCTAAAATAAAAACAAGAAAAACCCAAGGTTTTTATTGCATGTTTTTCGAATAGAATAAATAGGTA
>NW_007419214.1:0-546 GCF_000475195.1 Diaphorina citri
AGGAGAAGAAGGAGGAGGAGAAGAAGGAGGAAAAGGGGGAGGAGGAAGGAGAGGAGGAGGAAGAGGAGGAGGAGAAGAAGGAGGAGGAGAAGTAGGAGGAAAAGGGGGAGGAGGAAGGAGAGGAGGAGGAGGAGGAGGAGAAGAAGGAGGAGTAGAAGAAGGAGGAAAAGGAGGAGGAGGAGAAGAAGGAGAAGAAGGAGGAGAAGAAGGAGGAGGAGAAGAAGGAGGAGAAGGAGGAGGAGGAAGAGGAGAAGGAGAAGGAGAAGAAGAAGGAGGAGGAGGAGAAGCAGGAGAAGAAAAAGGAGGAAGAGAAGAAGGAGGAGGAGAAGAAGGAGGAAAAGGAGGAGGAGGAGAAAGAGAAGGAGGAAGGAGAGGAGGAGGAGAAGAAGGAGGAGGAGGAGGAAGTAGAGAAGGAGGAGGAAGGAGAGGAGGAAGAGGAGAAGAAGGAGGAAAAGGAGGAGGAAGGAGAGGAGGAGGAGAAGAAGGAGGAAAAGGAGGAGGAGGAGAAAGAGAAGGAGGAAGGAGAGGAGGAGGAGAAGAAGGAGG
>NW_007419215.1:0-546 GCF_000475195.1 Diaphorina citri
TGGTCCTTGTGAATGATTTGCATAACATTCTTGACAATCTCTGTGATTAGATACCCTGGTCTAAATACAAATGATTCTAAAAATGCAAAATTTACAATTGAGAGAACCAGCCATAATTCCCCATCTGGTACAAACTCAGGTTTTGAGAAGAAAAGGAGTCTACTAGGGGTACTGAAGTTGTTTCAAATCAATCAGATCATTTCAGTTGTATCTGATCCGATCCAAGTAGCCAAACTGAATAGGAGCAAGTCTCTCTCTCTCTTTCTGAGTGTTTTATTGATAATAAAGAGTTGAATCAGTAAAATATTAATAATACAATTGAACAAATAAATGGAAATGGACACGAAGGATAAGGAACGAAGTTCACAATTTTCACATTGAGACCATTGAATTACATTTTTTTTTAGGATTGTTGTTTTTTATCAATTTTAAAAATCTCGCGCCACATTTCAACCAATCAAAGGGCTTGAAAATTTTCGGAACTTTCTATTACTACAGTATAGCGGAGCTATACTAGTAATGAAAGTATTGCAATCGGTCCAAATT
>NW_007419216.1:0-546 GCF_000475195.1 Diaphorina citri
GTTATTTTTATTTTTGGCTTTGTTGTTTGTGTTATTTCGGTCATGCACCTTCTGTGATTTAATGTTGTTTGACGTTTGCACCTTATCTTGATGAGAAACTATACAGTCGCGTGGCTTCCAGAAAGTCCAGAATATTAAAATCTAACTGGGGTGATTCTTAAAGGAGAAAAAAACATACTTGTGGGTCTATAACTCCAAGTTGAAATTAATGTTGGCTTCTGTCTTCTGTGGAAGAGCAGATACTTTTGATGTAAAGTGGCAGAGAATGCCTTTGATATCCAGTTCCCAGAGACGCGGTTGACCTGTTTCTTACAGTTTTATCTTGAGAACTTTATCTCACGTCTTTTCTTTTGAATGTCGATCCTATTCTTAAGAAGAAAAAAATCTTCACAAACATCTTTATTACATCTTCCTTTGTCTTGTCTAAAACTTCTATTTGAACTTAAGAAGAAAACAATCTTCACAAACATCTTTATTACATCTTCCTTTGTCTTGTCTAAAACTTCTATTTGAAGAATAGGGGAACTTCTTCAAAAAACTTTCCTA
>NW_007419217.1:0-546 GCF_000475195.1 Diaphorina citri
GCTACCCCATGTAATCGACTATCGACATGTAATCGACAACAAATCAAAGGACAAAACGGTACCCCATGTAATCGACAACAAATCAAAGGATAAAACGGTAAGTAAAGTACCCAAAATATTAACGTTATCACCAAGTTGTGAGTTGTTCGGTCGATTTTAGAAGAGTGAAAATCGTTAGGTAAGGTAGGTACTGTACCTAGCTACCAAGAAGAGATTTGGGATTTGAGCTATTGTCAGCCACAGTTAGTACTTTGGATTTAGTCCAAATTTTGCACAAATTTGATCCATTCAACCCAAGTATTTTATGAATGCCCCTCCTACCTTAACCCTCATTCTGGTGGAGGCAAATGTCTCCTCTTTGAACTAATCACTCCTCTAGGTATCATGGATTTTTGACCCCTTAATTTCAACTTTCATAATCTCCCAGTTTTACATTACCATATCCTGAAATGCCCATGAAGATATTAGACTGTAGCAAATGTATGCTCATTGCCTTTGCTTCATGTTAGGGTCTGTAGCTTGATAAGCTGTCCTAGCTTGTTGAGC
>NW_007419218.1:0-546 GCF_000475195.1 Diaphorina citri
TGTGGGAACACAGCTAATCTTGGCAATGCATACGCTACTGTCGCATTGTAAACATGTCGATGTAGAGATTGTGAATGAGCATGGTAATGTTGAGAATGAACGAAGAACTTGTACCAATTAAACCAGAATCCAATAGACAACAAGACAGAGGAATTGCATACATATACATTTATGTAAGTAATATATGTATGTTCTTATGTACAATTGTACATAAATACCTGATAAAATACATAGGTAGGTACATAAAAACCTACCTATTAAGAGTGTTGTGAAGTGAAAAGGGAGACTTTTATCTGTACATCGCATCAGCTCGTAGCTCGTACGTACGTAGGTACCATCTGCATTAGATCATCACCTAACATGGATTGTTGGTACATTGTGTTTGCGTACATACCTACATAGGTAGGTGTACCACTGTACCTACATTAGTTGTGCATACCTAACAAGGTACCTACCTACAAATTGTTTTCTAAAGGTGGATTTCCACCAACGCGATTTTTGCCGCGCGACAGAGTCGCGCGACAAAAATCGCATAGTGGAAACGTG
>NW_007419219.1:0-546 GCF_000475195.1 Diaphorina citri
CCACGAGAGAATGCTACTATGCCCCACTTCAGTAGCGCGAAAAAGAGAATACCAAGAAGCACGCCAGAAATGCCAGCGAGAAGTTAGACGAATCAGGGAGGAATGGTGGAACAAAAAGATAAACGAGCTTCAAGAGTTTGCGAACAAGAACGATACCTATAACTTGTATCGGGGCATAAAGTCTGCAGTTGGTCCCATCAGAAAACCCCTGAATATAATTGAAGACAAGAATGGCAACAAGATAAGCAACAAAGAAGAAAGACTTGAAAGATGGCGAGAACACTTCCAACATGTATTCAACCAACAAACAACTGTAAACCTGGAAGGCATAGAAATAGACCCCATTACAGACAATCTGCCAAATGATGAACGCCCAACTGAAAATGAAATAATGTCCGCCATGAGCCAAATGAAGAACCGGAAGAGCCCAGGAAGCGACTCCATCACCGCAGAAATAATTAAAGGAGGAACTGGAGTATCAGTACAAATGCTGTACAACCTATTTGGAAAGATATGGGAGGAAAGATCAGTACCCCAAGAGTGGCG
>NW_007419220.1:0-546 GCF_000475195.1 Diaphorina citri
TTGTAATATGGATATATTTATTATGTTTAGGTTTGTCGGCTTTTTATCAAACATTTCCCAAGGTTTTGATTCTGCTTTTTTACATTTTTTCAATATTTGGTTTTCTTCATATTGAGCTTTCTTGCATTTGATTGTGAGTTTATATTCTCTTTTGATTTTTGTGCTTTCGGGTGTATGGTGATTTACTTTCATCATTTGTACTGTCTTTTGTTTCAAGATTTTGCATTCTGTATCAAACCATGGCTTGTGATGACTTACTTTACTAGCTTTTTTGGAGGCTTCAATGAAGATGTTGTTGAGGTTAATGATGTCATTTTGATTTTCAGGTTGTAGTTCATCAGTTTTGGGATTTTCATACACTGAATCTAGATTAATTTTCCTTGATATTCTGAAGGGGTTTGGTTCAACCTTTTGTTTTGGTTTTGTGACTCTTGTTCTGATAGTGGCAAAGACCCTTTGATGTTTACGGAGGGGATCAAGTATGACATTATAATCAAATAATACTTTGTGTTTTGTTGATTTGACAAATATTAGGTCAATGCAGCT
>NW_007419221.1:0-546 GCF_000475195.1 Diaphorina citri
GGTTTTCCTGAAACTTTCGAGTTCGATCTTTACATATGGGTTAAGTTTGGGGCTGTTTGCACACTATTACAATGACTACACGGAGTAGGTACTGTACTGAGCCTACACCTCACTGATTCTACTGCTCCATGTTTTTCGTCTCCTCCTGGCATCATTAACACAATATCCAGGGCATAGGGAAGTCTTCGTAGATTGAGGAAGATAAATTTGTGCTTCAAGAAGTTCACGCACTTGTATAGGACCACAAATCCGGATCATAATCATAACTCATAAAGCTGTCATCATTAACAAAACTCCCAGTATGGGGAAACACAGAGCACAGCTTGCACCGAGGATTTCGTATTGGCACCTTATCACCTCACAGATGCACTGGTGCATATAGGTTTAGAAGCCCTACTACAAGCATTAGCAGCAGCACTACTATCAGATTTACTATTTACTACTCGTAGTATACGACCCAAGTATATGTGTACCTATATACTCGACTCCTCGTATAAAAGACCTTGAAAAAAAGAATATAATAACCCAACAGTTGTAGAGAGACGA
>NW_007419223.1:0-276 GCF_000475195.1 Diaphorina citri
TTTCCGGAAAACTCCGGAAAACCCTTTGGAAAAATGGAAAATCTCAATTTGCAGACAAACCGTTGACAAATTTTTAACAGCCAGACCGGTTTTAAATAGCTCTCAATGAGCAGAACAAACCTGTGAAAACCGATTGTCTTTATCCCAAACCGTTTTCCGGAAAACTCCGGAAAACCCTTTGGAGTAATGGAAAATCTAAATTTTCCAGACAAACCAATGCAAAATTTTTAACGGCCAGCCCGGTTTTAGATACCTCTTGATAAGAAGAACAATCCT
>NW_007419223.1:290-546 GCF_000475195.1 Diaphorina citri
GTTGACAAATTTTTACCGGCCAGACCGGTTTTAAATAGCTCTCAATGAGCAGAACAAACCTGTGAAAACCGTTTGTCTCTTATCCCAAACCGTTTTCCGGAAAACTCCGGAAAACCCTTTTGAATAATGGAAAATCTCAATTTTCCAGACAAACCGTGACAAATTTTTACGGCCAGCCCGGTTTTTCAATAGCTCTCAATGAGCAGAACAAACCTGTGAAAACCGTTTGTCTTTATCCCAAACCGTTTTCCGGAAA
>NW_007419224.1:0-546 GCF_000475195.1 Diaphorina citri
GTTCTAAAAGTTTCACCATTCGATTCCGCGTGAAAAATCACATGGGATCAACTATTCACTTGCTTATTTGGTAACGGTGAAAAGTCCCTTTACTCCCGCAGTCTAAACAAGGTCTTGTAGAGAAATAGGGGCGATTAGTTTTTTTTTGAAGATGTTTGATAGAGGGAACTGTAACAACGGAGGTCTTATCATCCCGAAATTGAAAAGAATAGGACAGGATAGGGGAGTCAGTCGTTCCAAGAACGAACCTTATCTGTACTGTAATATTTGGTTCCTGTGACGTCAAAATTTTGCAAAATGTGACAACTAACTATGTATAACTACAGTTAGATTTTAATTAAGGAGATCTCTAGTTCTAGTATGTAGAAAAGGTCAAGACGCTCGCCTGGTAATCAGGAGGGCGTGGGTTCGATCCCAGCCGAGGTATGGAATTTTATCCTCATTTGAGAATTTGACCACATATTAATAGAGCTCTAAGGGTTAGGTGGTAGAGAACGCCTAAGGCGTTTACCTCGCCTAGTGGTTGCCTTCCACTCAAGAGTCTAT
>NW_007419225.1:0-546 GCF_000475195.1 Diaphorina citri
GAGGAAGGGAGTAGGAAAAACGAGAAATAGGAAGAAGGAAAGGAAGAAGAGAAGAAGAAAGAAAAGGAACCTTATGAATATGCATTTATATTATTTTTTAGAAATGTCGTCAGGAACGGATGTAGGGTTAAACACAGGGGGCAGGCTGGAGCTAATACAAGATTGAAAGGGCAATGCTAAAGTAGTAGTCAGTTCCAGGATGGCTCTTTCGGTCAAACTTAAGTCAATAGTATGTTTTAGATTAAAGAGCGAGATAGTGAGTAGGTTAGATATTATCAATAATTACCACGAGAACACTGAAGAGATTGAGGGTAGGAGTGTCCCGCTGTAAAAAGTATCTTGTAAAGTGGGGATACTACTCAAATGACGAAAAGTGTGACTGTGGGGAAATACAAGACGAGGCCCACCTACTCGTATGTAACAACATCGTCACAACCTGCACTCAAAGTGATCTCTATTCGTGCAGCCCCGCAGCCGTAGCAGTTGCAGAATTTATTCTGAAGGTTCACATGCTGAATTCATTTGGGCACGGATAAGTAAGTATCA
>NW_007419226.1:0-546 GCF_000475195.1 Diaphorina citri
ATCGAATAGTGACGAATTGACGATGTTTCTAACTCCAAGCACCTGGACCATCATTTTTCTTCCTCTACTACATATATTGTTCCTTCGTTCTGATAAAGAAGTGAAATGATGGGAGCTAATCATCCTTCTCTCCTTCCTCCCCATTCCTTATCTCTTCCCTCCCTATTATTTTTACAACATGTAAACATGTTTATCATTTGTCATCTCCCTTCTCTCTTCCTCTCACCTGTTTATCCCGAATAATGGGTACTTTATCTCCCTCCCTCTCTCTCTCCCTCCCTCTCTCTCTCCCTCTCTCTCTCTTTCTCCCCTCTTTTATCGTCCATTTCCTCCTTTTCCTTCTTTCCTCTCCATTTTCCATTTTGCGTTCTTTCATCTTCCTTCTTTCCTCACTTTATCTCCATGTCTTCTTTGCACATGTTCTCTTTTATTTCTCTTCTACATCTTCCTCTCTTCCCTATCCTTCTCTCATTCCTTCTTTCATCCTTCTCCTATCTCTTCATTCTTCACCACCACGTTTCTTTTCGTCCATTTCTCTCGTCTCCT
>NW_007419227.1:0-546 GCF_000475195.1 Diaphorina citri
CAACTCCTGTCTTCTCTTTTCATCTACGCGACCATGTGTGTAGCAGGTACCAACAAATCCAGAAATCTTGACACAGTTTGGTGTTTGAAACTCGTTACACTAATTGGTTTAAAGATTCGTGCTTGTTTTCTTTATTTCGTTGAAAGTTTTCATTCATTTTCCAGGTATTTCGTCTAAAAATTTTTCAAGGGGTGAGGCAAAAGAGGTTAATACTCGAGTGAGAAACAGTGTAAAGTTCAATGGTAGACTCTACTAACATTGCGAAGCAGCGTTTCATGTTTTACAAAACGGTCCGGTCAAGGCTTTTAGAAATATTTTAAAGTTTGTCTAAAAAATTTTTGAAGGGGTGAGGCAAAAGAGGTTAATACTCGAGTGAGAAACAGTGTAAAGCTCAATGGTAGACTCTACTAACATTGCGAAGCAGCGTTTCATGTTTTACAAAACGGTCCGGTCAAGGCTTTTAGAAATATTTCAAAGTTGATATGGAACTACAAATCCTATCTCATTTGCAGATGAAGTAAAGACAAACTTGCTGATTTTGTTCTA
>NW_007419228.1:0-546 GCF_000475195.1 Diaphorina citri
TAGCCATGCATAGGATGCTAATATAGCCGCAGCATGTGTGGCCTCCTCCGAGTCATCAGCATGGAGACTGGTGGGCCTTGTGTGAACAGATAGGAGACCAAACTTGTGATCGTCATCCGGCCAGAAACCTGACAAGGGAAATGGTTAATGATGTGTGTTTAATGAGATTGATGTTGTTGTTGGTGACATATGTCTGGAATATTAAAGATTAGACCATTTTCCTACCAGAAATATTAAATGTGAGATTGAAAAAATCAAAGAAATGATATTGAAAAAGGCCCTCCTGGTTAGCTAGGAGGGAGTGCACCTGCCTTGCAAGTGGTAGGCCACAGCTTCAATTTGGACTAGAGTGTGTTGAACTTTTTTCATCAGGATCATCATCACCATCAGGAGTAAAGCCTAATATGACCAAATTATCAAAGGACTGCCTGTTAAACAATGAAATAAAATAACTTACTAGGTTTCTCTCTAGGTTGTACAGACAAATACAATCCCTTGTTGGAATGTGGTATGGCTACCCAAGATACAAGAGGTCCTGTCACATTG
>NW_007419229.1:0-546 GCF_000475195.1 Diaphorina citri
TCAAATTAGTTTTTACTATCACCTCAAATTTGGTGTTATACTTCGCCCATCATACCTAACGATCCTATGAAAAAAAAAAATCGTTTACCCTAATTATGTAAGGTGGACTTCCTCTATCGATAAAACTATACATAAAAGCAACGAGTGAGAAGTGAGTAGATACTGATACTAGTGAGTTCATATGAAAATAACACAAATGCAATAAAAAAAAAATAAAATAAAATATTAATAATAATAAAAAATAAACATCAGCAACAACAATAACAACTCAATAGTCAGTTGCCCAGAAGAAGCCTAAAAACTAGGCGAAACTCGAGTCGGTGAATAAAACACAAGTACCTATCCAATAAAATTGTTTTTAATAATCGTAAGAAATATTTAAAAATTAAAGTCAGATAAAAATAAATAAATTATTCTTATCAAGACAATTACGATTAGGATGTTTTAAATAAGAATAATGTTTAAAAAAATAATGTTTAAAAAAATAATAATAAAAAAATAAGGGTAATAGAAAGTAAAAAAAAAAAATCACGACAATCAAAACTC
>NW_007419230.1:0-546 GCF_000475195.1 Diaphorina citri
AACATAGTCGACGACTTAAAGCTGTGTCCAAGCATAAATAGATCGTCGATCGATGTCGACTGAAACCGTACACTGACTCGACAACATAGATTCACCTCGTCGATCGACCCACCGACGTCCGCCGACTATGTGTGGACACATCTTAAGAAGCCGAGTCAAAAGTCACCTTGAGAAATTACCCAGGAGCGTTTCACAACCCGCTATTTTTGACGGCTCTGACAGTTTTCCTTTTTGTTTCACAGCAACGCACAACTCCATGATTAACTTATAACGACTTAAAGCTGTGTCCAAGCATAAATAGATCGTCGATCAATGTCGACTGAAACCGTACACTGACTCGACAACATAGATTCACTTCGTCGATCGACCCACCGACCTCCGTCGACTATGTGTGGACACATCTTAAGAAGCCGAGTCAAAAGTCACCTTGAGAAATTACCCAGGAGCGTTTCACAACCCGATATTTTTACGGCTCTGACAGTTTTCCTTTTTGTTTCACAGCAACGCACAACTCCATGATTAACTTATGCAGCCACACGAAATGTA
>NW_007419231.1:0-546 GCF_000475195.1 Diaphorina citri
TTTCGTAATTTTTTGAAGCATTCTATCAAATAATCGACAGAAATAGGTGACTTTTTGAAAATCGAGGTTGTCTATTGACGATTCACTCTACGCAAAAGTTTGGTGGTCTCGAAAAACTTTTAGTTATGGACTTTTCTTTTTTTAATTGTTTTCATTAGGATTTAAGATATATCCCGGGTTCCTTTATGCCATGAATAGCTAACACAAGACAACGGGTGTTGGTTGTGTAAGAAAAGAAAAAAAAGAGGAAAACCCCGAGTATCAACAACAGCTTTCGATTGTTTTATTTCAGCATGAAAAAAAAGAACAATAAATAAAACAAAACATAAAAGTACTGAAAAACAAATGTTGCCCATGTTAGGAATAAGGTGAATTTCAGAGGGGGTTAACAAAGCGACTGAAGTTGAAATGAAAAGAGGGTACCGAACCGCCTACTCCATCTGGTTCCACAGAGAATAGAAAACTGGATTGTATTGCTCAAGTGTTCACTTATAATATATCTGTGTAATGTGTATACTCACTGCAGGTTTGACCTAACTATGTATA
>NW_007419232.1:0-546 GCF_000475195.1 Diaphorina citri
AGAAATCGTAGCATGTGTACCAGGCCTAAATGGTGACGAGCTAAATGAAATCAGTGAAACCTTACACTACATAGGTTTACCTAAGTAGCAGCATGAGCTAAGCGTACTTACACCTGAACAGTTTATCTCTTTATCCTAACCACAACATTGCCAAGGAATACACGAGCTAAACCTCAAGTAAATCTAGGAAATGATCAGTGATCAAAGCTAGGGCATTTCAAGCGATTAGGTAGGAAATTCTTTGTGGTGAGGTTGAGAATCTTTTGGTATGTTTGTGGGCATCACATCACCAATGGTGACAAGAGAGTACCCATCACCTAAAGTTTGTAAGTTTGAGAGTATGTTCTATGATAAGTTTGTGAGTATTAAATCACAGTATGATTGTGTGTCCGTGCTAGACCACTTTGATAGTGTAAAAAATCTAGGTAGGTATTTCCTGAATATAGGTGATAGATATTCTGATACCTATTGGTCTTTTGAAATTAGAATGCCCTTTGCCCTTAATACCAACCCTTTGTTATTGTGGGGGCGGTCAGGGAGGTTATA
>NW_007419233.1:0-546 GCF_000475195.1 Diaphorina citri
CGCGCAAACAATACTTAAATACCCAACACATTTCACTCCTCGCTTGGGTGGAACCATTTTCCACCCCCACCCTGTTTACAAATTAAAGTTGAGTCTCCGGTACCCTTAAAGTTAAAATACTTGAGGATAATTTTTCCTGGAAAGTTAGAGGACTGTTTGTGCTAATGAGGACATTCTCGTCTACCCTGTTAGGGCAAAGATTTCATTTCGTCAGTACCTGCCATGATGGTGAAGGTTCAATTTCAGCAGGAGTATAAAATTTTGTCCTCAATATTCACTATTTTATTTGAGAATGCGACTACAAAGCAGATACCATGTTATGATAGTACCTTACTGCTCGGGTGAACTGGCAAAGGGACTCTTTAGTTCAATTCGATAATATAAATAAGCATCGCTATGGTAATTAATTAATTAGGTACTTAAAGAGATAACTATGAACATGATTCCCTATGAAATTTCCCCCAAAAGAGTTTTCCCTATGAATGTTCTCACCCTGTATGCACATTAAAGTCGAGACTCCAGTAAACACTTAAGAATAATTAAGAC
>NW_007419234.1:0-546 GCF_000475195.1 Diaphorina citri
AGAGAGAGAGAGAGAGAGAGAGAGAGAGAGAGAGAGAGAGGAAGAGTGAGAGGAAGAGAGAGAGAGAAAACCTTAACAGAGGTTTTAGACCTGTTTTTCATTCCAACACCATGTTAATGTGGCATTCACTCAAAGAGTGATAGACACCAGGTCTGCATCAATGTGGCATTGTTGTTGGTTGTACTCTTACCTATGGCATTTGTGAGGGCATTTATCTCTTCAACGTGACCTGTCACATAATCTTCCAAGTTTAGGATGTGTGGAAGGGGTAAACTGCCCCCGATTCCAGCATCATATTGTTGACGACTCTGAAGAGCATCAACCATATTGTCTTCCATGTTCACACTCAATATATTTCTGCTTGATGGTCACATGAACACACTTGGATATTTTAATCACTTGAAAATTAAGCAAATTTATGGTTGAACGTTCATTATTCAATGATTTACACTTGATAGAATGGGAGGTGAGTAGTGATGGGTAAATACCCGGGTACTTATTTTTGGGGTAAATACCCTGGGTATTTACCCGGGTAAATACCCAATT
>NW_007419235.1:0-546 GCF_000475195.1 Diaphorina citri
AAAATAAATGTGGGCAGGTGGGCCAATAAATGGTACGTTTTTTAGGTGGGCGAATAAATGGTACACTTACCCAAAAAAAATCCCCGATTTCGTGTCGGAACGAACCCGTATAGCCCGAACAAGCAACTTAGTCCCGAGCTCATATGTGAACCGATTTCTTGTCGGAACAAACCCGTATAGCCCGAACAACGAAATTAGTCCCGAGCTCATATGTGAAAATTGATACCTATTTTTCAGGGAAAAGACGCTCCAACGGGGAGGTTGGAAAGAGATAATCCACCTAAACTCTACATTTTCTTATAGCTTTTTTTCCCAGCTTTCTAACCATTATACTTTCATCCCCGATTTCGTGTCGGAACGAACCCGTATAGCCCGAACAAGCAACTTAGTCCCGAGCTCATATGTGAAAAATGATACCTATTATTCAGGGAAAAGACGCTCCAACGGGGAGGTTGGAAAGAGATAATCCACCTAAACTCTACATTTTCTTATAGCTTTTTTCCCCAGCTTTCTAACCATTATACTTTCATCCCCGATTTCGTGTCG
>NW_007419236.1:0-546 GCF_000475195.1 Diaphorina citri
GATACAATGTACGAGTGCGATTAGATGTTTACAGATATGTTCTTTAAAATATGAATTGACTTACATGCTTTTCAGCGAGACTTAAGACTTTCTACCTCATTGAACATAGTGGATACCGGTTTGGACGACAAACTTAGTGTACATTGTACCTACCTGAAACAAAACAGAAAAGAAGACATTAAAATGAGTACGAGTTGACACAGTAAAATTAGAACATTAAAAATTAGATTACCTTCAATTTTGAACCATTCAATGGGTCATTGAATCTTTCCTCACTAATAAATGAATAATCTACAAACACCCTCGAACAAAAATTTGTACTCGTTTTTCGATTGCAAATATTTCAACGGGTTACTTTCTGGTGTTCTCGTGTTGACCCAGCAGCTAGTAAATGGGAAGTATTGTGTCTCTTCTCGCCCATCTGATGAGAGGCATACTACGGGATGGGCATGCTACGACACAGATTGGGAATGGGAAGTATTGTGTCTCTTCTCGCCCATCTGATGAGAGGCATACTACGGGATGGGCATGCTACGACACAGACCA
>NW_007419237.1:0-546 GCF_000475195.1 Diaphorina citri
AAAGTCAAATTTAGTCAGTCTTGATCTCAGATAGCTGCGGCTAAGTATCTTCTGAATAGGGAAAAACTCTAGTATGTAGGTATCTAGGACCTAGCTTCGATATGAGGTGCTAATCCTCTTATTCCAAATCGCAGTGTTGTAGTCCAAATCATTTATTCATTATGTGTCAAATTTTCTTTCCCTTTCTAAAATAATTTTGTGCAGGTGGTTCTCGAGCAGTAAAGAAAAATTTCAAAGTTCCTATTTCAAAGCCGACGGCAGAAGTGCGCGACATGAACAGCTGTTCGCATTATCATCAGGTGATCAGCGCTATCAATGTTGTTCTCATTTCTCTTATTACATTGACATTTCAAGGTTTATGAAAGGTTGCTTCAAGGATGTGAAGAGGTCCATGGAGATATTTCTGGATTGAAATGTGAAGGGGACTTGGCGCGTGCCACGGTGAGGCAGATGTTTACTAGTCATCTGGTGAATGAATGATACCTAACCTTATGTAACCATCAGGCTCCCCCAACCCTGGATCCTTACACCAAACAGTGAAGGGTC
>NW_007419238.1:0-546 GCF_000475195.1 Diaphorina citri
AAACGCAATTCTTGATGAATTTGAAAATTCAAGGATTGAGTGGGGACATCAGGTCTTGTTACTGTGTCATCTTTCACACCAGCAGAACTGTGTCATAATCCACACCAGCAGAAGTGTGTCATGTTATCTTGTATATATATGTTACTGGATCATCTCTAACATCTAACACCAGCGCGGCAGAGTTACAGTGTCGTTTCTCACATCAGAGGTACTGTGTCATTTTTCACATCAATGTTATAGGCTCTAACACCAGCGAAACTGTGTCATCACAGTAACACGAGTGTCAGTGTGTTACCTCTATGACCCTTACCATCAACCCCATCAACATTGGGTAGAGCTTGAGCTGTCTAAGATTTCCAGGGAATGGAAGCGTAGGTAAAGTGCTGCCTCCGGTTACAGGGTCATCTCTAACACCAGCGAAACTGTGTCATCACAGTAACACGAGTGTCAGTGTGTTAGCTCTATGATCCTTACCATCAACCCCATCAACATTGGGTAGAGCTTGAGCTGTCTAAGATTTCCAGGGAATGGAAGCGTAGGTAAAGT
>NW_007419239.1:0-546 GCF_000475195.1 Diaphorina citri
AATCAAGGGAAAATACATCAAAAATAAATACATAGATATAAGGGGTTACTGGATGGGGAGGAGGGGCGTTTACACACAAAAAAAAATCAACTTTAACAATTTTAGAGATATGTAAGACTATGGCATGGACTTTTATAACTACAATAAAGAGGGGAAAGGACGAAAAGTTCTAACTAAATAAAATTAAGGAATTCACGACAAAAAAAAATCAACTTTAACAATTTTAGAGATGTGTAAGACTATGGCATGGACTTTTATAACTACAATAAAGAGGGGAAAGGACGAAAAGTTCTAACTAAATAAAATTAAGGAATTCACGAATTAATGTTGGCAAAATTCAAAGATTTAAAGAAAATTTAAAGACTCAACTCAAGTGTTCCTAAAATGTCTTTGATTTATTTTAACAGAGTATGTACACAATTTTAAGTACGTAACCTATCGTACACTAACTCATGGTCAGGATGAAACTTCAATAACCTATCTAATAGGAGTGAACACAGAAAACTTTAATTAATTTATTAGCATCATATTCAAAAATAAAAACAA
>NW_007419240.1:0-546 GCF_000475195.1 Diaphorina citri
GTTGTGTCCAAACATCCTAGTCGACGGCTGACTGAAACCGTCCACATCGCCTTGACATCATAAATTTATCTCGTCGATCGACGGCCGCCAACTATGTGTGGATTTTACGACCGGGAACATCAGGAATCAGGATTCAGAATGCTTTTTATCTCCCAGGCTTGCTCCAGAAGTCAAAAAACATTAGGAAATGACCTGTGCCCTAAATCACCAAAGTATGGAAAAGTATCTTACAAGTTACAAGTGTAATAGCCAATGGAAAAGCAGAATTTTGAATTTGGACGAATCATATCAAAATATGGAATTGTAAATACTTTTCCATACTTTGGTGATTTAAGGCACTGAAGACCCAGGTCTCTTCCACCTTCACTAACTCCTTATCCTTCTTCTTCTCTTCCTTCTCCTCTTTTTCTATCCCGTCCTTTTACCCCTCCCCTCTCTTTGTCCCCTCCTTTTTCTTCTCTTCCTCCACTTCCTCCAAGTTTTCCCTTAGCCATCATTCTCGCCTTTACTTTCGAGAAAACTTTTTAGCCCGAAACATTTTCCAAG
>NW_007419241.1:0-546 GCF_000475195.1 Diaphorina citri
ACCAGAAAGTAACCCGTTGAAATATTTGCAATCGAAAAACGAGTACAAATTTTTGTCGATGGTGGGATTCGAGCCCGGGACCTTCTGCATGGCAAGCAAGCGCGTTACCACTGGACCAACCGTGCCCCCCTAAAGGTGTGTTCACTCCCATCTAACCGTCTCTAACTTGAACTTTTGTCAATTAGTCCCATTGAAAAGCCCATTATTTCTTGAAAGGAAAATACACCTAAAATAAAGTACGGATTAGGTTATATTTTCCTAATATTAAGAAAATATTACACCTAATCCGTGCTCCCTATAGGCCTATAGGCACCTACATTTAAATCCCAAGTTCCTAAGTTACCTATACTTGAGTACTAAGTTTTTACAAGTTATCTACCTATACCTACTTGAGTATTACAAAGTTCCTAAGCACTTAAGTAGATTCAAAGACAGCCCAAGTTTCGGGCCCCCATAAACATATGCAAATATGGATGCGTGTTAAAAGTACGAACAAACTTGAGCTGTACCTGATTTAGATATTACATACACGAACCCTAATATTTA
>NW_007419242.1:0-546 GCF_000475195.1 Diaphorina citri
ATTTTCAATAAATTCATACATTCACCATTCATACGTTATATTCGTCTATTAATCACAGCAAACAATACAAAATTTGAACTAAAGAAAACAATACAGTACCTACATAAACTCCAATACATGCTTAAATTGAGTTTTACAAATTTTTGATACTTCTATCAACAAAAGATCTCCGCGAAATGACGCCGAAATTCGAAAACAGGAGCCCAAAATTTGCTGTTTCGTAAAGAAAATTGAAAATAAAGCCAGAATCACTCAGACAGAAAACTTTTAGCCATCTCATTCAATAAACTTTGAGCCTAATCAAGCGACGAAAAAAAAGTATTCCTATCTCCCTACCTCAACCTACCTCATATTCAATTGTTCACACATGATTTGATTTGAAGACCCCACGGGAAAAAAGATGGGAGTCCACCTTTTCTCATTTCGAGAAAATCGCGTTTTAAACTTTGAAACGCTATTACTAAATGGCTAAATGCTAACACTTGGGATTTTAATTTTTTTTTCGCTAATCGGTGAAAAATATTGTTGAGCATATATCCTATGGTG
>NW_007419243.1:0-546 GCF_000475195.1 Diaphorina citri
GTAGTTGTAAGTTGTAGGAGGTATCTGGGTAGTGGGTACCTACCTTCTTCTCTTCATCTTGCTTTTTCTTTGTTCCAAGATGTAGTTATAAGTTGTAGGAGGTATCTGGGTACCTACCTTCTTCTCTTCATCTTGCTTTTTCTTTGTTCCAAGATGTAGTTGTAGGTTGTAGGAGGTATCTGGGTACTCACCTTTATTTTTAGACCCCATCGTCATCACGTGGCGATCATTTGGTTCTAGAGAACCCTGCTACGATCCGATTTGATTCAAGATCATTTCCTCTACGTGAATAATTTGCTAGTCTTCTCACGTTGCAACCTTATCATTGTTTACTACTACTTGTTTGGTTGCTATTCCTAGGTTCTATGCTGCACGGAAGCCAATCAACTTTTATTGGAGATCCATGACTGTTTTTCATAAGCGAGATAGGATACAGTCGAATCAACAGCGATCATGTTTCGATGCTCATGTTTCTAATAATAGGAATAGGGTCAGCTTAGCTCCAATTTCCAATGGTGTAGTGGTCAAGGCGCTCGCCTGGTGAAG
>NW_007419244.1:0-546 GCF_000475195.1 Diaphorina citri
TTTTACTTAGAATCTAACTAGGTATAGATTCTTCTACTTTTAGCCTACAACTGTAGGTACTTTTAGCCTACAACTGTAGGTACCTACTTTTAGCCTACAACTATAGGTACCTACGATTGATACTCAACTACCTGCCTAGATCTAGGTACCCATCTATTTGAAAATATTTTTCATTGATTCCGTTGTCGATTGTCGATATATGATTCTGATTGAATCTGATCAGAAGGGGGTCCCCGGATGTGATATCAAGAATTCCGTAAGAGCTGATCCCAATATTACGGTAGTTAGGTACTGTACTTAGGCACTACCTACCTATTCTTAGGTAGATATATGTAGGTACATAAACTACCTACCTGTTTTATATATATAGCTACCTAACCTATTTACCTAACCAGAGAGGTATTCTTAATAGGCTTCCACAACGGAGAACAGACCATCGACCCTCACCTAGTACCGACCCAAGAGAAAAATAAATAAACAAACCATGCTAATGAATAGAAGCGTCCTCAGCGGAGCCTTGACCATAGTACCGACCCTCTTAGAAAA
>NW_007419246.1:0-546 GCF_000475195.1 Diaphorina citri
ACTTGATTTTCATCCCTATTTCTCATTCAGGCGAGAGAGGGAATGTAAAATTCATTCCTATATTAATAATTCACTCCCGACCTCCCCCCCGCGCGCCTTAAGTCAGGGGATCCATTTAAAAGTTTACGTGTACACTTTAAAAAGGAGCTTCTGTCTTACGAAGTAAATCTCTCTCCCCTCTTTTTCCCCTCCCTTCTTCCCTTTTCCTCCCCTCCCTGTAACGGAGAAAGGAAATGTGGATTAAGGAAAAGACTTCTTGGGAAGAAATTCTCCAGAAGAAACGTGGAGGGAAGGAGAATAGGGAGTATGTAGGGAAATTAGTGATAATCTGGAGTATTCTGGAGCTTGGAGGAGAGATTGATAAATAAGCCATATCAAGCTAGAAGGAAGGAGTGTAGGGAATTGATACAAGGAAGGAGACTTATACGCTTATCCCTAACTAGGTTTCCTCCTTTTTTTTCTCGTGTTGATGTCGGGATGATTAGGGACTAAAAAGGTCCTTGGCCTCTTCCCTATCTTTTTCTGATTTTCCCCATACGTTTTAGT
>NW_007419247.1:0-546 GCF_000475195.1 Diaphorina citri
AGGTATTAAATTGTTTTTAGCTTTCCAGGCGCGACCCTAGTGGGACCACTCATTACTACTGACACTAATGTTGGCATTGCCATCTTAGTATAAACTTAGTTACTCCCTTGCTTGTCCCCTCAGAGACATGTTTCTATCCTTGAAATTTGTCCACCTTTCAAGAACTCCTGAAAATACTATCATGCGGTTTCGGGTTATTCCACACATCCTACGGAATATTCTCATCACTTCTCTTCTCGTACATATCCATCTCAGAATTTCCAGCATATTTTGGGCTACTTAACACTTTCAGTGGCACGTCTTTCAGTAAAGATTAAAGTTCACTTATCATATCCTGTACGCATCATTGGAAATGTTTCAACGAGTTACTTTGTGGTTCTCGAGTTGACCCAGCACCCATACGTAAATGAGAAATATGTCCATTCTCGCCCATTTGATAAGAGACCCACTGGAGTATTGTTTCCCACTTTAATGAAGAGTCATGTGTCCCACCTAAAGGGAAAGGACGTTACGTGGTGTTCCCAAGCGGTCACCCATCCAAGTACT
>NW_007419248.1:0-546 GCF_000475195.1 Diaphorina citri
AACCAGAAGGGGTAAAAGGGTAATGTGAGAAAAGAAAAGATAAATAATTATTGCTGAAAATTATGGGAAAGTGTTTCTCCAATTTAAAGAGGCTAAAGGTGGATTTCACCAATATTTTCTTAAGAGGCCTGGTAAGCTAACAGCCTGTTAAGTTCCATTTGATTTATATAGCCTTAACAGGGGCTGTTAGAAGCTAAAAATTAGGTTGATAAAACCCACCCTCAGCACAGTCCATTATTTCAAAGATTCATCACATAATCCTGATAATAGACTTTTCGTAGTAACCAATGTTGGCGAGAAAGAGATGACTGTATGACAGAATGACAAATGGGTGAGATAAGGGTTACACTTACACATCAAGGGTTCTTGATACTTACCTAAATTGTACACACTTTCCTTCAGGGCCCGTTGAGCCTTGAGTTACACTCTCAATGTACGCGTTTTGGCCTTCCCTAATGATCTCATCTACCCTTAGAACTGGGGCTGAAAGGAGGGATGTCTCGAAAAACATATAACCACCTGGAATCAATAACAAACGGGAAAAAT
>NW_007419249.1:0-546 GCF_000475195.1 Diaphorina citri
AGCGACTCTCTTTGGTCTTCGTTACTAAGGTGTGGCTGTGGACACTATTAGGGACCACTGATGCAATGGCTAGATATCGTAGACAAGTATGCCTACACAGACATAGACATAAGGATGTGACGAAAAATACATATCCAACATACAGATAAATACAACAGATACCTCCAACATGAAAATGGTACCTCACGTATATAGATAGCTAACATAGATGGTTATCAGTGTTATCGCAATAGACAGAAACTCCCGTGTTACTAGGTCAAAACAATTTCTGTGCACACAACTTGAAACTTCGTTGTAGCCTATTTTTTTTTTCTTCTTCTTCTTCTTCTTCTTCTTCTTCCTCTTCTTCTTCTTTCTTCTCTTTTTTCCCCTTCTTTGTTGTCTTTTTTTTCTTTTTTTCTACTTCTTCTCTTTTCTCCTTTCCTCTAATCTTCCTCGTCTTTTTCTTTTCTTTCTTTGTTTTAATCTTTTAGTTCTTCTTCCTCCTCATCTTTTTTTCTCTATCTTCTTCTCCTTCTTTTTTTTTTTTTCTTCTTATTCCTCTTC
>NW_007419250.1:0-546 GCF_000475195.1 Diaphorina citri
CCTCTTCTTCTACTTCTTCTTCCTTTCTTTTTTTTTTTTTTTTTCTTTTTTTAGCTTTCCATCTCAATCTCACACAATGGGTAAAAGGTTTTCAAAAAGAGACATGATAGATACCTACCTAGGTGAAAATATACTGACAACAAACCATAATAACCTGACTCGAAAATCTCACTCTCTTTTCACTTATTCTTACTCTCTCTTTCGCACTCTCTTTTCTCTTACTCTTTCTCTCTCTCTTTTCTCTTACTCTCTCTATACCCACTCGGCCACGAAGGTTGCTTGATTTGAAAGTAATTATTTTACATATGTACCTAACGTAGAAAAGCATTTTCTATATCTTTTCACGTAATAAGAATAAATTGGTACCTATCTGGAAAGGTACTCTAAATTCTATTTATGTGCAAAAAGTTTCCTAGTAAGGACTAACATCCCACGTATTAAGGGTAGTAATATTAAGGACTCCTTAGGAGGTATGTGCCCACGTACGTTTTTACTTTCCCTCTAAGGAGTAAAAGTTTGCTTTTAGAGAGTCACTCCGAGAACTCT
>NW_007419251.1:0-546 GCF_000475195.1 Diaphorina citri
CTCGAACCACCAACCTTCAGATCCGAAGTCCACCGCGCTAACCACTCCACCACTGAGGTTGGTGATATAATTTCCACACACGCCTACAACTTCCATAACAAGCTTTCCTCGTGTGTTACAAGCTTTTCCAATTATTACAAAACACCAAAGTACTTTGAAAATGAAGGGGAGGAAAATATGTATGGGTAACTTACTGTGAGCCAAGTGTCAAAATGGGGTTGTGGAGGAGAAAAATTAACAATTTCATAACATCACAACACATCAAGGCTCATGCAGAACAGCTTTTATTTATGACCTTTATGAACAATTTACTGCTTTCAATAAGGAAAGTAAACATGGGTATTTCCTTCAAAGTGAAGAAGCTTCAAATTGGGGCTTACTTACTTACTTACTTTCCGTGTCCTCTTCTTTCTCATCAAATCTTCCTTCCCCAGAAATTTGAGACGTAAATTGCCCTCTCATTTGCCACAAGGAGATCTGCGTGAGTGCATGTCGTCTCCATTTGGCCGCATACCAGGAGATGTTCATGCGTCTGCTCACTGCCGC
>NW_007419252.1:0-546 GCF_000475195.1 Diaphorina citri
CCAGCACAAACGAAACTCCCAACAGCACTTGCTTGGCAAATAAGACGCACTCGTAGACATTTCTTGCTTGAATGTTAATTATGTTCACTCATTTTCATTGCAGCTTTTTTTTGGTCCTTCGCGGGCCGGGTTAGAATAAAACTCAAGCCAATTACACTTTCCCAGTCTGTTGTGCACGTCTGCATTAATATTTTTCCAAAAGATTTTACCATTTCCTAGTTTTCCTCTTTGTTTTTGTGATTTTTACTTTCCTTGTTGGCTTGAGTTTTGTAGTTATATCTTGGTTTGTGTTGCTTGAATGGTAGAAAAATAATATAAGATGGGCGGGTCAGGGCTTCAAAAAATTAATGTCAGTAGCAACTGGATGTCCTTTGTACCAACTTTTGGTATTATGGTATATCTATATAGCTGTACAAATATTTCTCGTTCTACATCGCCGAATTTCGCTCTCCACCTTCCATTGTTGTCTCTACCGTACCCAGCAATGTTTCACAATGTAATGGGGCTTGGAAAAAACCGCACGAATGGCACACCTTAATAGTAGCT
>NW_007419253.1:0-546 GCF_000475195.1 Diaphorina citri
TTTGGTTTTGGCTCCGAAAAATTTACGAGTGGATGCCCTTCGCACTCCACCTTAGCTATAAGGGAAATTTCTGGCAGGCTATCCTCCCTATGTTTAAAGTCCCCCAGCCAGACTGAAGGTAGAAACACAGTATAAGCTCATGGGGAGTCAGAAAGATATAGTTCAAAGTTTTCCCATAATATTGTAGATGATTTCGTTCATAATAGCCACACTGCACTTACGTCACGTGAGATTACGTGACGTGATAGTAGTGTGTTTGTAACTTTGTACCTTAATTTTGACACATCTTTGATTTTATAAAATGTCCTTCTTGTTTCAGATCCCAGCAATGCAAGAGTTTGTACGTAAGAAGGAGAGAGAGCGGAGACTTAGTATGCCCAAGGAGAAGAAGAAGAAGACCAAGACCATCACCAACGATGATGGGGAAGAGGAAGAGGTGAGTTGATCGAGCCAAGTGAGGTTTACATTTTAGGCACGGTTGGTCCAGTGGTAACGCGCTTGCTTGCCATGCAGAAGGTCCCGGGTTCGAATCCCACCATCGACAAA
>NW_007419254.1:0-546 GCF_000475195.1 Diaphorina citri
CTATCGAAAACTATCGATAGTCAAGCCTCAACTATCGATAGCGTTCGATAGTCAAAACTATCGATAGTTATCGATAGTACTATCGATAGTTCTCCTCCTCTACTTTACTCCAATCTCCAATAATTTTATTGGTTTTGGAAATCGAGATCGTAAAATCGTAATTAATTAGTTAACTAAGCTGTTTTTGTGTTTCTTTTTGTGAATAATCAATAAATTAAGTAATCAGTAATGTTCTTCTCAAGGTGCTTGCCCGTTTCGGATATTCGCGATCATTTAAATGAAAGGTTCGTTACGATCGTTAGTTCGTCAGGATTTTCGGAGGTCCATACCAGGCGAATGGAAAACGTGGTAGGTAGGTAGGTACGTTGTTTAAAATAAATTTTGCTACTAAAGTAGAACCTCGATTATATCAGCTAATTGGGACCAGGGGTAGTTGAAATAATCGAGGTTCTACACTGTACTATAATTTCCGTTTTGCTTGTTCAGGTACTCGAGCTCGATTTTTCTCCTTTATTGTATGTCAGACTCCGAAAAATCGGGGCCCCG
>NW_007419255.1:0-546 GCF_000475195.1 Diaphorina citri
GCGTATAATATCTCTAGTAGCGCGGTCAAACTTTCTTGACTTGGCGGGGCGGAGCGCTACCGCGCTCCTTAATATGGAATGAAACTAATCCAAACCAAAGTTGCCCAAAATAATTAAACAATCTTAACCTAAAGTAAATTAAATAAATAATAATTTTAGGCCGCTTCCATAGTAAGTTGGACCTAAAACATAAAAAAAGTAACAAATGAAAATTCAATCTGTCCTGATGATGTGAAAGAACTGAAAGAAGAAAGAAGGTAATGGTGAGAAGGACTACTCGTTCAATTAGGATGCTAAGGTTTTCAAAGTGCTGACTTGCTAAATCCTTCACATCAGCGCTTTCTTCGGAAATTGAGGGCGTTTCTTTTCGATTCTCATTAACACTCGTCGAATTTCGATGAAGTTATTTTGTGCTGAATTTGCTGTTTTATGATGACTTCAATAGGCCATATAAGTGCTTGGTTAAGTGAGTAACACCCATATTTATGAACAAAATGCTGGCTCTTAAGTTCGTGCTAAGCATAGTCTCAAGGCATTTGATTGGTC
>NW_007419256.1:0-546 GCF_000475195.1 Diaphorina citri
TCCCTGAGCTACCAAACCCACTCAGCACCATGCAGCTCAAATGGGATAGTTTGAAAACAAAGCTGAGTGATCCTGTACGATTAACAATCAAACAGATGAACTTTGAAGCTATGACACCTGTTCAGGTAAGTTTTAACACAAGAAATAGACTTGTATGAAGTCAATTTAATGGATTTGTTATGACAGTCTAGTGTGTAGGATGTACTGGTAAAATGGGTGGAAAATATCAGTTGTTATCTGGGCTCCAAGTTCTATATACTGCTGTGCTAAGGGAAAATGCCATACGTCAAAAAACCTTACTTTCGGGAAATCAAGTTTAAAGATTTCAATCAATACGGCAAACATATGTTTTTGACATATGGCAACACGTTTTAGTGGTTTTTAATTAAGGGGTTTAGGATAAAGAAAAAAAAAAAATATACAGGATCAAAATTTAGGATCATAGACACCATTTGGCACCAAAAATCATTTTTTTTTTTGACATACAGTGTTTTTGCATAGCACAGCAGTATAGGTCTATCCAAAGGTTTGAACCTATGTTGTTGA
>NW_007419257.1:0-546 GCF_000475195.1 Diaphorina citri
AGGACTTCAGGCGCTCTGTACCAGCGAGTAGACACGTAGTCTGTATAGGGGGGACGTGATCTATAGAATAGAATAGAATAGCATAGAATGAAATGGAAATTGTTGAGAGCGCGATCTAGTGAAATAAAATAGTACCTCGATTATTTAAACTAATTGGGAACGAGAGCAGATGTTGCCGGTGTGCACGAGGTCTACCAGATCTGTTCAATAACCATTACCTATCTAGAGCCATTGTCCAGCTGGGGACATTAAACAGAGAGTAGACTAGCGTCTGGCTGTGCGACTACAAACAGGGAGAACAGCTAACCCTAATCAGCCTAGCTAGCTGATGGTTTCAAAGGGTTCTCTCTGTTTGAAAAGAACAAGCACAAGTCCTCACAATGGTTGACTGCGGTTCAGGACGAGCCAACATGGCTAGAGACCATCACCCTGGTGTATGGCTGATAAAGGAGATATTTTCTCTATTTTGTCTTCACCTTTCGGCTATAGCTAAAGACGCTACAACAACAACAACAACAACAACAACAACAAACCATTACCTGATTT
>NW_007419258.1:0-546 GCF_000475195.1 Diaphorina citri
AAGGAACTGTTAAGCTGTGTCCAAGTCCAAACACAGTCGACGAGGTAAATCTATGCTGTCGAGGCAGTGTGGACGGTGTCAGTCCACACGTCGATCGACGGCGTCAACTATCTTTGGACACACCTTGACTGTTAAGGTCTTATCGTCCCGAAAGCGAAGAGAGAAGGAAAACAGGATAGGAGAAAGTCAGCCGTTCCGAGAACGAACCTTATCCTGTTTAGGATGAAATCCGTCCAGGGCATATATCGAACCCGCGACATGGGTCTTGTGACGGAAATTTCGGGAAAGGCAGAACTTTATATCATAAACTATCAGAATCATCAGACTGTCACACATCTAACTTATTTTTAGAAAACAAGTCCCAGACGATGGTACGTACCTACGTAGATAATAATCTAGCAAAAGTAGTGAAAGTTCTTTCAATTCGGACTCATCTTGAGATGTTGCAGGTATTTCAAATTTCGAGTATTTACTTGACGCATAATTTAATTTTGATAACTGACCAGAACTGTCCAAATTTTATAACACCCAGGTCACCAGAGCTGT
>NW_007419259.1:0-546 GCF_000475195.1 Diaphorina citri
TTAATATTTTTTTTGTTTTCCCCCTTTGCATTGAATACAATTTTAAATAGATAATGAAATGTACAAGTAAATAGGTATATATTATAGAAACTAACTAGTGAAATAATGTAATAAAATAATAATTCATGAGTCATGACTCATGACACATTTGTACAAAATGAATCAACCTGCGAGTTTCAAGCCCGTTTTTGTTGAATTCGGGGGTTTTGGAGGTCTGTGCGTTAGCGTGTTTATTTGGAGGTCTCTGCGTTAGCGTGTTTATTCTTTAAAAGCAGAGAGAACGCTTTGAAGAACTGCCAGCTAGCTAGGCTGGTTAGGGTTAGCTGTTCTCCTCCGTGTTTGGTTGTCCCACAACTAGACATTGGTCTACTCTCTGTTCAACATCCCCCAGCCAGACAAGACAACGTCCACTAGGTAAGGTTATGAACTACCTCAAGTTAGTACAAATTATTCCAGTCGTGCAAGCCAAATTCGTCCCTGTCAGGAGCGAAAAGGTTGAACCCTTTTTCTCTCTTATGACTGTATTCTTTTTTGACCTTGAACTTT
>NW_007419260.1:0-546 GCF_000475195.1 Diaphorina citri
TACCAACCAAGCTAACCAGGCTGGCGGACATGAGATTCAAATCAACTTTTAAAAGAGAACAAAAAGAGTCCAAAGTTTTCTCTCGCCTACTTGTGTAGTTGAATGAATGAAGAAATGAAGCGAGTTCCAAGATTTAATTCGACGAATTTTCAGAAAAATGGTCCTCACGTATACATCGCAAAGGTCGGATATTTGGGTATGCTAACTTTAAATGTGATGAGAATTTTCACCTTCTACTATTTTCCTGGCTTTCTTTCAAGAGGCAGGGTTTTCCTGAACTTGTCCTGAAGGAGCTCTTCCACCTAACCATTGATCCTTTCCCTTTTTCTCTGTTGTGTATTTTTGTGTGTTCAAAGTTTGTGCAAAATTTCACCAAAATCGGACAAACCATCGGACAATACCGACAGCAAAAAAACAGACAAACAGAAGGAAAAACCGTCAAGTTTAAGCTAGGGCTGCCATGCTACCCTGTAAGAAGCTAATGGGTTAATTCAGTGTTCGATAAACTTTCAGTTGATTTAATTTTCATTCAATTTCCCCTCCCCA
>NW_007419261.1:0-546 GCF_000475195.1 Diaphorina citri
TGACAAGAATAGGGGCCAAATAGATTAAGGCTTGTCAACACTTTTCCATTCACCACCTGTTTCAAGAGCAAAGCAAACAGGTTGCCCGTTCAATCAGTGCAGGCAACAATATCGGCCTATTTTATATTTATTATGTTATTCCTTTTTAGCCTGTTTTGATTTTTTCCCCCAAACCAATTTATTTTTGTCATGCTCATGTAAAGATGTTTTTGAATAGTGTGCTGTAACTGCTCGTTAGTCACTTTTATCTTCGTGATTTCACCATTTTTTGGCTCTCTGCTATGTGTTAAGTCTCTGAGAATCGAATTTTCGGGTCTCTGAGAATCGAATCAGAGGTTTCTACGATCTAAAGATTCTAATGAAATGAATTGACCAGTTCCCTTTTTGGTCCAATAGACCAACCGTGACCCAAATTTTGCATGTTATTTACTGTGCATGCTATTTATTAACTATTTATTTAGTACTGATTGTTCCTCAAAAGCCATAGCTGTAATCAAAATTGGTCACAGTAAATTACTAAAAACTAGTCAGTAATGATTTACAGAT
>NW_007419262.1:0-546 GCF_000475195.1 Diaphorina citri
ATTTGATTCAGTGAATCATGAACTGTTATTACAAGAACTTCATAAAATTGGAATTCGTGGATCTGCAATGGATTGGTTTAAAAGCTATCTACATAATAGGACACAAAAAGTAAAAATTAATAATGTTACAAGTACTGAAGAGTTTGTTCCTTCTTCGGTCCCACAAGGCAGTGTACTTGGTCCTATATTATTCAATATTTATTTGAGAACATTGCCTCGTGTTACCAAAGGAGATGTAACAATCTATGCAGATGATACAGCCGTGACATATATTGGTAATACATGGGATGAAATTCATGATACTGCAAATAACGATTTAAGTAATCTCTATAAATGGTTTTGTTCTATGTCTTTGGTTTTAAACATGTCCAAAACGAACTATCTTACTTTTTCATATAATGAAACAGGTCAACCATTAACATCCAATCTATACATTCATACTTGTTCTAATAGAATGCAATGTACTTGCACACCATTACAACATGTAAATACAATTAAATACTTAGGTATAATGATTGATAGTAAGCTAACATGGAAAGATCACAT
>NW_007419263.1:0-546 GCF_000475195.1 Diaphorina citri
TGAGAATATTTCACATTAATCCAAAGTCTTGTACGGAGTTCAAGATGGATGGTGTAAGATTTGTGAAAGTGTCTGCTCTACCACCGAAAAGCTTTTGTGTATCTATAATATATTTCTTTTGCTTTTTTTTATTATTCACAAAAAGTTAAGCCTTTATGTTTTGTAAGTTTAGATTGCACAGATTTGAATATATTTCGCTTGCCATGGCAACCTAACCTTTTACCCGATATTTCCCTCGAAATACTCTAAACTTCCAGTGCTTGTATTACGTTTGGTATGATACTTACCAGCGAACTTTTTCGATATTCAATATTGTAAACCTGTACATATATTTGTCTATCTCTACGACCGTTTGTAGATCCGATTTTTAAGTCCAGTGAAATTTCTGGTCCAGTTGTCGAAGTAATGTTTTAAAAAACCTATTGTGTAATCTAAGTTCTGTAAAACCATACACATGCCTCGAAGGGCCATAGATTTCGTCTTGTGATCACAAAGTGACCTGCAGACAATGTCCCATTGTTTCACCATGGTCCAAGAAAGTAAAGC
>NW_007419264.1:0-546 GCF_000475195.1 Diaphorina citri
TTTTTTAATTTTTGTTGTTGTTTGTTCGGTACTCTTGCTGCTGGCTGAAAACTTTAAAACCAGGTAGGTAAGTTTTTTTCTTCTTTAGCCCAAGTTTGTGTGTTTTAACTTTGAAATCACTTTCTATTTTGTGTAACTAGTTTTGGAAAGTTCGGAACTTGGTTTTATTTTTAGTTTCTTTTATTTTTCCATCAAGTGACTTTGTGTCTGCATACTTAACAAGTTTGTAGGTCAACATCTTCATGGGTGTTGGTGACCAAGCGGTATTCTACCTATAATCCGTGTGCCTTTCCTTACAACTATTAACAATCAGTTAATTAACCGGTTACTTTTTTTTCCTTTTTATATGTTTCATTTTCAGGATTTTTTTCCCCCAATTTTTGAGGGACAATATAATTTAACAAGACGGCCAAATATCTGCAATAACAACTATCAAATTAAACAAAGACGAACAACAGTTTTCTCTTTTTTGCTTTCTACATATACTTTTAATTTTACTTCGTTTTTTTTTTTTTTTTTTTTTTTTTTTTTTTTTTTTTTTTGGGG
>NW_007419265.1:0-546 GCF_000475195.1 Diaphorina citri
GTGCTGGAATCAAAACTCACACACACGACTTGTGAAAAACTTCTGAACATACATGATACTGGAGAGGGCCTTTCAGTCTTTCTCTCCAAGAGAAGACTGAGTCGAAACTGAGAAACGCCAACGTCTTTCGTTCTTTTAATTGCTTCACTACAAATTTTCATCAGTAAATCGTTTCACCAAATTAAATTGATTTCAAGGGCAAGGTAAACTTGGACCCTTGACAAATGAAGTGTGCCTCAAGGCATGTAATGTATTCCTATGCATTCGAACCCAGTGGACTTCTGTATGTTGGTGGTTCGACAACAAGTCACATGATATTATGAGGACGACATTTCTGGCAATGTGACGAGTAGATTGAACTGTCCACCACAAATAAAACCTCTTTGTTCTACTAAAGCTAATCGGTGATAAAGCCACCTTGGCATTTTGCTGGTAAACCAGGATCATCTAGTAGTCAAAGGCACACACAAGTTTTGAAGTTAAAGAATATTTTATTTTATACAAAGTTTTCTATATTTGAAAACTTGCGAGATTTATGGATTTCCC
>NW_007419266.1:0-546 GCF_000475195.1 Diaphorina citri
CACAAGAACAACAAGCAAAAATATAAAAGATGGAGTCGAAAGGAAAAAAAAAAAGAGGAAAGGAAAAACCATTACAACCCTATGATGTATTGTCGTCGCACTAATAAACAAAAGAAAAAGAGGAGCCAGGAGAAAGAAAGAGAGAAGGAAATAAAGAAAATAGCGAAGAAGAAAAGTGGAAAAAGAGGAGGAGGAGGAGGAGGAGGTAAGAGAGAATAAAAACAGAAGGAAAATAGAGACAGAGAAAATGTGGAAAGGGGGGAGGAAAAAGGCAAAGAGGGACAGAGAAAATGATAGAAATAGTAAGAGATAGAGGGAGAGAGAGAAAAAGAAATGGAGAGAAAATGATCTCTGATTGTGATGATGAAATTTGCAAAGATCAAAGCAAAAAAGTTAGGAAGGAAGTGTGAATGACTGGAAACAGCTTTGGTTTTTCAAATCTCCATAAAATTGTACACCGTAATTACATTATTACGTTATATGTCTGTAATTTTCCAATATAGGTACATACATACCTATCTATTCGACTGTATAATTATATGGATT
>NW_007419267.1:0-546 GCF_000475195.1 Diaphorina citri
AAATCTTACTTTTCGTGAGCAATCAGTAAGTATCAGTAAGTACTCGTATACCTACATAAACCAAATAGCTTTTTTTTTTATCATTTTGTTGGAATTCCGCACGATTTTTCTTGAAGATAAATTTCCTTAGATGAATTTACACACCTAGTTAACCTAATAGGTATCACAAGGTGACAAGGCTATAATTATTTTACCCGTAATTTGCATTTTCTTTCTAGGTAGTTATCTACTACCTACCTCATGTTTTTCAACTTGTACAGAGCAAGGGTTATCAGATCACCATCAGAAAACAAGTTCAAAGTGTCAGAATCAGAAAATATGAGAAAATGTCTTCAACACATGCAGAAAATTATAATAAAACTGAGCGAGACTTAATTCATGACTTATACCTACAGTAATTATTTTAATTGCAAAACTAGTACATGCAGTTTGGGACTTTGAAGTGTAATATAAATTTAACTTTTTTTTGTAAAGGTTTGATAGAGGGAACTGTAACTGCTAAGGCCTTATCGTCCCGAAAGCGAAGAGAGAAGGAAGACAGGATGG
>NW_007419268.1:0-546 GCF_000475195.1 Diaphorina citri
AACTACCTATAGTACTATGTACGTTTAATTTTCAGAGTTTAGAGGTGTTGTTTATTTTGCTACAGCAGCAGTATTATGATGTACTATGTATGGCTAAGTAACTTGTTTATTTTCCGAGTCCGTGAATATAGGCATGGTGGTACCTTTTTCACGGTGTTGGAAAGTAACCACTGACGGTCTTACAATTTACAGAAGTTGGTGTGAAGAATTAAAAAAGCTTTCCCCCCTTTTTAAGAAACTTGGTGATATAATAGGATTAATAGGCGATCTCTCATTGTTTTCCAGTAGGAACTTACTAACGTGAAGCCAGATGAAATGACAGTCCATATGTTTAGTTGTTTAGGAAATCCGTGAGCTCATCTCATGGACTATGTATTTAAACTTGAACATTGAGTACAGAGTACACGTGACCCACTACATTGACCTAGGTCCTTCAGACCGCTAGACCTAGGCTCAGATCTTCTTGGCCTATCTCTAGTAAGTCTAGTATGTATTTGGTATCGAAGTTGAGTCATTGCGGCCTTGTCTCTTGATGTTGGTAATTAG
>NW_007419269.1:0-546 GCF_000475195.1 Diaphorina citri
CGAAATTTATTTTTTTTGGAACTTAGGTACATAGATATAATATTGGAGAAATACTTTATAGAGATATATTTTATATGCATATAATTATTACTAGTTCTTAGAGTGAGATGTCGGCATCACATGATGGGGTTTTTGCAATATCATAATCTGTAACAATGGGTGTGGATTTCATGGGTTCATAATTATCATAACGGGGGTCTAAACATTACTTTAGATTTAACTCTTAAAGGGAAACTCACCAAGCCAAAAGATTCAAGTGTGACTGTATAAACAGGAGGGACAGATACGAAATTAGGGAGACAGGGAAAGGGGTATTGATTACAACGACTAGTAGACTCACGTATTGCACGCACTTTACCTTGCACGAAAGTCACCCCTCCCTTTAGGCAAAGGGAGTAAGGGGAAAGGGAAAGTAAGAAGAGGTAAGGGAGGTAGGAGGAGGAAGATAAAACAAGCTGAGCCCGTCCTTCCGGGAATTTTTTAGCCCGTAGTTTATTCGATCGTGATTAGAGAAAATCAGTACCTACCTAATTTGTTTAATATTCA